>NC_056745.1:1024585366-1024625366 GCF_019279795.1 Protopterus annectens | reverse complement strand
CAATACAGTAATCATAGATCACCCAACAGTGAGGCACACAGATGTCCCAATCACTAGGGTGAATATGGAGAAGGTAACAGTTAGGTGAATATGGAGATGGTAACAGTCAGGTCACTCTACAACAACTACAAGTATCAATCTGTCATTGTCCATGTGGGCGTGAATGACCTGAGATGCACCTCCCTGGACTACATGAAAAGAGACATGGCGGAGCTTCCAGATTATGTGGGCCAGGCAGATATGAAAGTAGCCCCAAGCAGTAAACTACTGTCACCCAGAATGATACCACAGTACAAACAACAAATTATTGATTTCAACAATTGACTTAAGTGTCCGGTGTCATTCTCAGGGTATCCAGTATCTGTCTGCTTGGGATGACATGATTGACAGACCACACCCTTGCATTACCAGGCTATAACTCATTCCTTACCTGTCAGCCCCAAAACATGGACCACAGCTCCAAAGGCAGTGGTGACTCCATATCCATAAAGGATATGCACACCTCCAGACTAGTATCCCAGCATAATGCATTTGAGATACTTCAGGTACAACTGACATTGAGTAATAGTGAAATCCAGGTCATAGCCTTCTATAGGTCCCCATCCATGTCCCTAGACTCTTAATCCACATTCCTTAACACCCTGGAATATATCAAAGTCCAACCCAACACTCTCATACTAGGAGACTTCAACTACCCCTCCATCAACTGGGAAAAGCACTCAAGCACCAATACATTGGCCCAACGCTTCCTGGAATTCAGGTTCCAATGCCCTGGACCAGCTCATTCTGACACTAGTAGAGGAAGCAACATTCTTGACCTGTGTTGATTCCTAACACATAGGACCATTGCTTGACAAAAGTAGTCAATCTCTACCTGGTCAGATCCAACCATAAAGTAATCACCATGGAAATCCACATCTCACCCACACCCCCCGCAAAGGTAATCACCTTGAATAACTTCTCCAAAGCTGACTTTGGAATCCTAAAAACAGAGGTGGGTAACTTCACAGCACCCATGCCAATGAAAAATAGCTGCATGACTGCCGAATCATACACAAATGCACTGTACAAACATGTACATAAATGTATGGAACTAGCCATACCCAACAGAACCATGACACTCTCCTCCAAACACTGGAGGCCAATCTGGTGGTCCCCTGCCATTAATAACCTGTACAACAGAAGGAAGAAACTGTTGCAGAAAAAGGTGTTGTCCCAAAACTCACTTATTAGCCTCAACAACAACTTGAGATCCCTCATGAAATCATCTAAAGCCAGCTATGATGGCAGAATTGCAGCAGACACTGATAACAATCACAAAGCCTTTGATAGTTATATCAAGAACCTCCATGGCAATACCTAGAAGTGCCTTGAGTTACTGTACAATGCCATCTTCTATAATCAGTTAAATAGATATTGACAAAATTCTTGCCAGTACATTCAGTGACAGCATTTCTCCTTTCTACCCCCTGAAGAGAACAATCAGAATATGAGAAGAATGCCAAGCACCCAGGATTACTACAGCTTCCATGGAACCCAAAAATATTCCTGGCTGTGTTCTACATGAACTACAAAGATACCTGGCACTGCATCTGTGCGGCCTGTTCAGTCACAGCCTCACCTCAGGCTTTGTCCCTTCCAAATGGCACACTACTACAGTCATCCCTCTCCATAAAGGCGTAGTGACTACAGACCCTGGGAATTATCTGACCATTATCCTGACGAGTCTGATATGTACAGCTATGGAGCGCATTATCAGGGACCTGATCGACAAAAATATATGTAATCTCCTAACTCTGGACCCCACACAGTCTGGCTTTGTGAAAGGGAGATCATGCCTGCTCAACCTGGTTGACTTCTTTGAGTCAGTCACCAGGGATGTGGTAAGGCACTGCATACAGCCTACATCAATCTGGCCAAGGCTTTTGATACCATTCCTCAGTCAGGAATTATTGATGAACCCACCAAACTAGGCATCAACTCCTATCACTAGGTGGGTTGCAAACTGGCTCACAGATAGAACACACAGTGTGAAAGTAGTAAGCTCCAAGTCAGACTGACAACCAGTCATGAGTGGAGTCCCACAGGGATAAACTCTGGGTACTCTCCTATTCAGCATCTACTTCCCAGGAGTCCAGACCAACACAAAGGAACTCTGGCTGACCAAGTTCACAGGAGACTGCAAGCTGGAAACCATCATTAACTCCACAAGTGATGCAGACATCCTACAGAAAGGCCTCACTGAGACCAATGACTGGTTTGGAAACCATGACCTGAAGCTTAACACCACAAAATGCATCATCATCCCCTTTAGTAAAAACTCAGTTCCCACTAAGTACCACATCAATGGGAGCCCAATGAACACTGTAGACGTTATACAAGACCTGGGGACACAGGTTGACAGCAACCTCTCCTTCAACTACCACATTGCCACTGTGATCAGGAAGTCCTTCTATGTGGCTCATTTCATTACCAAGGGTTTTGCATCCAGGAAGAAAGAGGTCATCGTCTCTGTGTACTCTTCCCTCATTAGACCAGTCATCAAGTATACTGGCCCAATTGGCATGCACCTCACTTGACACCTGCAACAGCTGGAGAGGCCACAGAAGTACATCACAAAGAGGATCCTAGGCATTAAACACATGTTCTACAGAGACAGACTCAAAAGACTCCAGCTATTCTCTGTCTCATATCACCTACTTAGAGGCAATCTTTGCTTGACTTACAAAGCCATGTCTGACCCAGCTGTTTTATAAATGCTACATCTAAAGACACTCCATTCCCTCTGCACCACACACTGTAGAGCCCTGAACCTCATTACCACAATCAGCACAACATGCTGGAAAGACAGGTTCCTCATCTAGAAACTGCACATGCTCTGGAATAGACTCCCCATACATGTCAAACACAGCACCTAGCTGACCCTGTTCCAGAGAAATCTTGATGAGTGGATGGGCAATAGAAAGTTCACCCCATGGATCAGCCCAGTGGCTCTACTTCTTAGAGGCTCTGGGAACTAATGTCAGGTGGCACAATGGCAGGGCACTTCTATGGGCTAGGCTTGTAAAGGCTCCAGGGCCATTAGCCTAGTACACATCTATGAACCTATAAGGGGAATGACATCAGCATGACTGATAAAGTAGGGCAGTGGGTGGGAAGCTTATCAAAATACTTCTTCCTACAAACATAACAAAGTCCAACTAGAGCCAACCAGTGTTGCCAGTCACTAAAGCACTTGTAAAAATAACATTGTTGCAGCTGGATATACAAACTGTTTCCAATTTATTAAAAATAATTCCACAAATGTAGATTGAGCGCTTTCTTCCCTGTAAGTAGGGATTTCATCAGAATCTGCCATTGCATACCATATTTCCCATTAAATACTAAATTAAAACATGACATCATCCAATTAAGCACATAAAGCAACATATACCCCATAAATTTTAAAACACACATTTTCATTTGTTTAAAAATATATTACTAAAACATTTAAACTGCATTACTAACATTTAAAAAAACACTTAAATATTTAATATAAACTGCACATATATAATAATAAACTGATACCAAAATCTTCTACAGAAAAATTATTTCACAAAAGCTGCTTTTTTATGTAACAAGGGCTTAATGGAGATTGTGGAATTATTTTTAACAAATTGGAAATGGATTGTGTATCTGGCTGCAGCAGTGTTATTTTTACAAGTGCTTCCTACAAACACACACACACACACACACACACACACACACACACACACACACACACACACACACACACACACACACACACACACACACACACACAACTTATACACCCACACACACATTTGCCAGATCTGAGAGTAGAACCCCTGCCTATCTAGTTATTTGTACTATCGTATTACACTGTTATCACATGCCCTACAAAGCTTATTGGGCTGACAACTGGCCAAAGGTACTGATAAGGGGAATGGCATCAGCAGGACTGATAAAGTAGGGCAGTGGAAAGTTTTGTGGGTGGGAATGGCCTAGAAATGTTTCGCCTACAAACAAACAGACAGTCCCTCACTTTTGCATACACAACTGTCTCACACACACACACACACACACACACACACACACACACACACACACACACACACACACACACACACACACACATACACACACAGTTGCCAGTATTGAGATTAGAACCCCTACCTATCTAGTTATTTGTACTACAGTGTTATGCAGTTATTGCACAATCTACTGAGCTTATAGGGGTGATCGGTGTCCAATGGTACTTCTAATGTGAATGACAACAGCAGATCTTGTGAAGTAGGGCAATGTGAAGTGTACTTAGTGAGAAGAGTCTCTTAATACTTAGCCCCATGGACACACACACACACACACACACACACACACACACACACACACACACACACACACACACACACACACACACACACACGCAGGTGATGTGCTATTATAAACCCAACCTCAGTACTGTTACACAATGGGGCTCACCATTTATGCTGGCACGTGCAACTGTTTACAACTGGTATGCCACTGTCCACAACAGGACATCACTGTATGCCATTCAGGGTATCCGTATGTGTGACTCACTCTGTCTGTGTCCCCCTGTGTCTCTCTCTCTTTCTCTCTCTCTCTATCAATGTCTGTCTCTCACTTCCCCCACATCTATGTGTATGCATGCTTGACATATGTTGTTATCTGTTACCCATATATATGTGTGTGTGTATCTCACACAACAGATGCAGATATATCACATATGGGCCACCTACAGCTAGCTGAGGGTAATCCTGTCTGATGTGTGTGCGGATAGTTGAGGTATGCATAGCTGTCTGTATGCACAGACATGTATACACAATGCAGTCATATATTCTGTTGTGGGTTCCAACATGTCCTGTGATTCTCTAAGTGTAGAAACATGCCCAGTGTAACCTTCTATAGTTAGAGTGGGGCTCCATTCCAGAGATAGGGGAACTCCAGTCCAGGGTTTTGTGTGCTACAGTCATACCTCTCAGGAGTACACAAGACTTTCCTCAGGGTACTTGTTTTGTTTAGCAGACATTTTCTGACATATCTGTAGTCTGACACTGCAATGTATTGTGTCATTACCTAGTGCCAGCCATCCTCAGATCATCACAGTGCTTTACCAGAGGAATACTAGTTGTATGATGCATAGACCAATATTATGATGGCAGCTATGTACATTCTTGCCCAACAAGGCCATTTGTGAGGTGTGGCTACAGCCAGTTTAGTAATGACATGGCTGTGTAAACAGTCCAGCAACCTGGTGATATACTGGCTGGGGATCTCCTGCTTGTGTGGCATCTTTCTAACCTGAGATGTCATTTCCTTGTGTGGGCATACCTCTCACCTGTACATTTTTTTGGCAGGTTGTCCAGGTGTTTCACTAGAGGTTTCATCCTTTCTATGTAAGCTTGTGTTTTTATGGCAAGTTAGTTACATATAATTGAAGAGTGATGCTACAAAATAATGGCAGACATTACTGTTTCAGACTATATAACCTTCAGACAATTTCTGCTACTGAAAACCCTTCACCCTACCAACTTTCTCAGTATGTAAGGGCGATATTTATAACACATGCCTATCATTGTGCCTTTGTTACATTTTTATTTCTGCCCTTGTCCAGACATCTTGCTGTCACAGGTTGGGAGTTATGGGTGTGGATACAGAGTGCATTCAACTGTGCAGGCATGTCTATTATATTTAAAAGCAACATAAGAAAAAAAACGATTATTGAGAATGACAACTGGCAAAAGTACTAAAAACACTTATATTCACAAAAGCCATGGCACCTCAGCTAGACATCCTTCAAGATGTCACTAATATGTGTAGTATAGTCCACATAACACTGTGACTTGCAGGTATGTCAATGCATAAAAGTTGGCACTGCATTTATCTGCACATGGCTCTGTCAAAGACAGCACTGTACCTAAGGCACTGCAAGATGACTGCCAGGAGAATGTGCTGGCCAGATCAAGACATACACATAGCTCATTGACCCCTGCATATTGTGGACAGGCAACATGTTTTCATGTGTATTGGTGCAGCCCTGCCAATGTGTGCTATGCTGCTATTTCCCTGCAAACATGCGTTACTGCATTTGTGTGGGTTTATGGGGGGGGCACACCTGTCAACTGTACACATTTGCACAGACTGTACTGATATTTGCTTTACATTTTGGTTCCATTTACCATACTATTGTGCCCTGTCTTGGCAACTAGAGGCATATCAGTAAAGAGCACAGGTCAGATTGTACTGGCATACATATGAGTTTCAGACTTCTTACCCTTCATAGCCTTAATGCAACTGCAGGTCCTGCTGTGCTATCACTGTGTGAGTCTGTAGGGGGGGGTAATTCAACATTGCTGCCATTTGTGTGCCTTTACCAGACATTTCTCTGTGGTTTTCTACAGCTGACCTGTGTGAGTGTGAGGGGGTTGTGGGACCCCCACACTGACATCCATGCCTGTGACCTATGACCACCCTATGACCACCCCCCAGTTAGTTGTCCCCACACATATACTGCAGTGGGATTTGCCACCTTGGGTACTACTGCATAGTGTGTGGAGGCCAGTTTTGGCCAGACATTTCCTGGTGTCCCACATAGCTGTCAGTTGTGTGCTGCTATCCTAGTAGGCCACCCAATTCCCTTGCATGCATGCAGTATTACCATAGATATACTAGCAATACATACTAATCCATTCGTTTATTGTTAAGAAGACTGACTTACCTTGTCCTTGCGGCAGTTGTGTGGATGGTGCTTGAGGGCCACCTATGTTGGATGCACACAGTACACTGTCTATACATGGTAAGTTATAGGTAGTGTGATGTGTGTGTCATCCATTTTACTGTGTGTGCAAGTCAGAGAGAGGTGTCAGTCCCTGGGGTACCTACAGTGTTAGTGTGTGTGCTATGCGTTGCCTCTTTACCAAGACCTGAGCATACTGGGCAAGTCTCCATTTCTCTACAGGAGCAGGCTCAGGGGCCTCCTCCTCTGAGTCCCTCTGTGCCTGTGGGGAACTTGGCAATGGTGGGGGGCTGTGTGGCCCTTCCCCGTGCTGTTCCTGCTGCAGCTGTTTCCACAGGATCATATTGTGTAGCATGGCACATACAATGAGCATGTGTGTACATGTGGCTGGAGAGTACTGCAAGGCTCCACCAGATATGTCAAGGCAGTGGAACTATGACTTGAGAATCCCAAACACATGCTTTATAATGATCCTGGTTTGTGTGTGTGCCTCATTATAGCATTTTTGTGTGGGGGTGTGTGCATTTCTGATGGGTGTTATCATCCACGGCTCCAGTGCATAGCCAGCATCCCTCACCAGATGGCCATATGGGATGCCCCCACTGGCAAATGACTGGTACAGCTGTGATGAATGCCAGATGTGGGAGTTGTGATAGCTTCCAGGGCTACCAGCACACACATTCATGTTAATGCCCTGGGCACTGCACATGACCTGGAATCCCTTGTGGCTTATGTAGACCCTACACTGTTTTGATGAGGATGTGCGTGCAGTCTATGACACCCAGTACCTCTGGGTATTCTGCTACATGGTGGAAGAAATGCATATTGCTGGTCCTCTCCTCTCGGGTGTTGGGGAAGTAAATGTGCTCACCGGCATGTGATAGCATGGCATCCAGGAACTGGTGGAGTACCCTGGATGCAGATGCCTGTGAGACCCCCATGATGTCCCCAGTAGGAAAGTACCTGTAGCTAGAATTCTTAAGGGTACACATACCTTGGTATCCACTAGGATGGGTTCCCCTCTGTTGGTTCTAGGTCTGAGTTGAGGCCGTCACAGCTCCATGATTTGCTGAAGTATGTCTCTGTCCACCCTGTAGTGCTCTACTATTTCCAGATCATGTAGCCCCTGGTAAGTTACCCTGGGTCTGAAAACTCACCTCCTCCTCCTTGGTCTGTGGTGGTTGTCAGCATTATCCTCCTCTTTACCCTCAGCCTCATCACATACTGATGGATCAAAGCAATGGCAGCCCCTAACATATTTCCAGTTAAAATCCCCCCACATGTATACACCAATGGTGCAGAATTTGTGGGAAAAAACAGACTGTAAGGTGTTTCCATACTTTATAGTGTTGTGCTGCAAATGCTGCCTATATGATTGGCTGTCTATGATGCATTCCACATGCCAGCTATGTTATTTATACTTGATTGCTTTAATTCTGCTATTTTCTTTTTTTTTTGTCTTTTTTTGCTTCCCATTTCCTCCCCTTTTAAGCCTCAAGGTGCGCAGTGCAAACCCGGTGCCCAAATGTAAACAGTCCTGCTAGTTTTGTTTTTTTTTTTTGTTTTAGACCAGGTGCATGCTGTGCAAACCCGCTTAGCTAATGTAAACAGGAAGAAATGGCCCTGCCCTGGGCGAGAACACACTCCTCATTTCATGGAATGAGTCAATACAGCCTTAGGTACACCCCATTGCTTAGCTGTACTTAGCTAAGCTTATCTCTGTGCCATAGGGCTCCGATGTGCTTACAAGAAGCCTGACACACCCCCTTTTCATGCCTGTTGCTCCTCCTAGTTACACTATCATGCTAGAGCACCTACATGGTTAGGTGTAGTTTGGGACTTAGAAGATTTTTGTGATTCAGTAAATTTCCCCTCATTTGCATACCCCACTGCCTTAGTCCATAGTTACTATACTAACATGGAGCCTTTTCCCTTGACAACCAGTGTTTCCTGGTATTGTTTTGATTCTGCATGCCATAGACTATAATGGCAAAATACAGATTTCCCCTAAGATTGAATTTTCTCATTTTTTATTTAAATTTTCAGCACAATCCCATTTTTGCCCCGCTGCCCTATGCTTAAACTGCTGAGATTGGTGCTAAAAAAAACTTTGATTTTTATAAAAAAGAATAATTTTTCCATACCAATGATGATATATTTGGCCATTGGCTTAGCTAAACACTATAATACATGCTTTTTTGTGATTTGTTTTGTTATTTACAGAAATGTATTCAGTTAGTAACCGAATACATTTCTGCAAATAACACTGTTCTTGCACAGATACCTGACTGCTTGGTGAATCGTTAATTACATGGTTTTCACCAGCAAATGAGGTAATTAGCATTCTGCAGTCATATTTGTGCAGGAACAGTGTAGGCACGCTTGTGCATGTCAGATCAGCTGTTTGCTGGATCACTTGGTGGCCATATTCTGTGCAGGAATAGCTACACTGTTCCTGCATGGAAATTTCTGCTTAATGAATCCCGGGGCTCGTCAATCTTTGTCTTCTTCTTTCAGTTTTTTCCCAGTTAGGGGTCACCACAGAAGATCACCTGTCTGCTCATGATTGGTGGTGGAGTTTTACGGTGCCAAGATGCCAGCCCAGCGCCCAACCTTCCACAGAAGGCACACACATGCACACACTCACACCTAGGGCCAATTTGGAGTGTCCAATCCACCTACAGCATGTCTTTGGGATGTGGGAGGAAACTAGAGCACCAGGAGGAAACCCACGCGACCACAGGGAGGACATGCAGACTCCGCACAGAAGGCACCCCTGCCGAGAATCGAACCGGAGAACATCTTGCTGTGAGGCGGCAATGCTAACCACTGCACCACTGTGGCCATCCCCCGGGGCTAGTCAATAATCAGCAAAAATTTAAAACTTCTATAGTTAACAGTTTTGTGCAAATAATAGAAAGAAATATTCCAAACATGGAATGGAATAACAGAATCCAACAGTGAAAAAAATGTTTCCAGATCTGGAAAATATTAGATATTGCATTGATGCAAAATATTCCACTCCAACAAATAATATAAGATAGATATTTATACAGACAACATAGTAACATAACAATAGTTGCACAGGGGTTACCATTTAAGAACAGTGCAACACCAGAAATGTTTTGTAAGCTAGCAGCAAGGTGGAG
The DNA here is from genome assembly GCF_019279795.1 of Protopterus annectens. Classification (NCBI taxonomy): domain Eukaryota; kingdom Metazoa; phylum Chordata; order Ceratodontiformes; family Protopteridae; genus Protopterus; species Protopterus annectens. Next base: position 1,024,615,460 of record NC_056745.1, on the reverse strand, counting down.
CTATTAAGCTATACAAAGAAATGAGTGTGGGATTGTTTATGTGAATCAGAGCAGTATGGCTTTAAGAAATGATTTAGTGATGATGCTAAATATTAAGATCGAGGTAGGATTTTTTTATGCAGATACTTTGAAGTGGAGTAAGTTTAACCTGATGTAGAGCATGAGCATAGCCAGTAGTGCATCAGATGTGTTTACAGCAAGATGGGTGGAGTTTGACATTTTAGAGAAATAAGATGAGTACGAAGTCACTAGACGAATAGTTACATTTAATTATTAAGAATCCTAATTTATCTCTATAGTGAAGTGATCTGCTTGGGAAGATAGCATTGAAGGATATCACCTAGGACAGGGCATTAGTTAGGTTTATAAAGAAGATTATGAGCGATGACTATTTGTGGCAAGGATAGGGAATGTAATAGTTGAATTTCAGATTTTCATCAATAGGAGCTTATTATGGATTATGTCTGCAGTTATGGTTTGGTTAGAAGTTAAACCAAATAACGTCCCTGTTCAAGAAGTTATTTGGAGGGATTTTGGATTTTTTAAGATTTAGGAGTGGTTATTTATTATGAAGTAAATCTTTGAGAGAGCTGAGGGTTTTTTTTTTTTTTGTTAGCTCCTGTAGTTTGTTTTGGCTTTTAGTAGCTCAGATGAGAACTGAATCATCTTATGCTGCAAAATAATGGAATATTTACTTGAAATGTGGATATCATTTATGAATATTTATGGATTTGTGAATGTATTAAATAGTAGGTGATCAAGAACAGGACCCTGGCAAACATTACAGATAGTGCAAGAAAGGAGGAGATGCTTTGACATTTTACTGCCTGAGCTCTACCAGAGAAGCAACTTTCATACCATAAAATGATTCTAGGCCTGTGGAAGATTTTTGTATTAAGGTTATGTGGAAAACAGTGCGGAATCCCTTAAACAGGTCAAGGAATACAGCTGAGATCAAGTTGTCTGTGTTTCTGTTTTGATTTATAGTAGCGCTAAAACTGAGAAGAGCAGTAGTAATACTGTGATGTGGATGGAAGCCATATTGAGTGCTGGATAGGAACTTGCTCTCAGTGATGAACTTCCATAAATTGAGATTGGATTTTTTATTTGTAGTTCTTTTCAGCAATGGGGGTACAATGGCTATAGGTCTTTTTGAAAGGTTAGTAGAGTTGGCACCTTTATGTAAAGGTAAGATATATGACTTTTTCCATGGATCAGGGACAGTTTTCTGCTACAGACTGGTTTATTAGAATAGAAAATGGGTTAGGCAGAGTGTCAGCTGTGATTTTGATATATTCTGCAAGTCAGTTATTGGGAGTAAGAGCATTTGTTTTCAATTTGAGAAGAAGCCTTTTTGTGGTGAAGGTTGGAAGAGGTTAAACAGACATGGATTACGGGTGATGTATAGGATCTGGAGTAACTGGCATAGCAAAAATGGATTGATTGAATAGCATGTCCAGGACTTAGGGGTTGATTAATCTAGGACCAGAAAAGTTTGAGGTTGGTTTGAGTAGTATTCTACAAAGTTCACAAAGTTTGTTTTCTTGTCTAATTTAATTTTATGTTCAGCCCTACTTCTGTGGTACCTAAAAGTCTGTAGGTTGGATTCAGTTTTATTCTTTTTCCATGTTTTCCATAATCATTCTCTGTGTTTCATGAGATATTTTATTTGCCTGGATAGCTAGGGTGTTGGATTTACTTTAACTCTTTTAGTTCTTCTTGAAGCATATTCATTAAGGACATTTAGGAAAGTCATATTAAATAGTGATATGGCTTCATCTAGTGGAAGAGTTTACAATGGTTTCCAGATGAGGGATTTTAAGTTGGAAACAAATATCTTTCTGGAATTGTACATATTGCGTCTATGGTTGTAGTGATGCTGTTTGTGTACACTATTATGATCTCTACTAGCAAAGGTGGGTAGGTAGTCACTTAAAGTGTCATTGAGGGAACCACTGGAAATAATATTGGTTGAGTTGTTGGTAACAATCCAATCAATGTATATTTTCTATCACTGTCTTTTATTATAATAGGTAGGAGTAAGGACAAGTGTCACTGCTAAAAATGTAATTGTTATTTATTTGCCAATCAATGTTTAAGGGATCCAAAATAATTATTTATTGATGATTGTTTGCTGTGGCACAAAAATAACTTCTCATGAGTGTTAATGTTGTTACCTGTCAGTATGTATATACTTATTTTGAATGGGTTCTTTTGGTTATGTCCAAGAAAGGAAATAATTTCTGTATTTCTTTTTTTGAAATTTTTCTTTTCTTTTCTTTTACTAACAAAGAACAATCAGAGTAAAGCAAAACAAAAAATAACTATTTACATATGTCCATAGCTATGTAATATATCAATTAACGACAATTAATATTTTTCAAGCACAGTTTGTAAGTTTTAACCACAACTTAAAGGAATGTGTAATAGAAGTTCTCATCCTAATCATATGTAGCTCATTACTACATACAGTATTTGCCATACTAAGAACCCAGTACAAGAGGGAGTAGTTTTCCCCTTCCAGTTCATGGTTATTATTTTCCTAGCTGTTGTTAGTATAACCAAAGAAGAGGCACTTGAATCCTTGGAATTATTTCAGGGATCACAGCATTAAATAAAATAAACGACTTGGAAATATTACATCTATCTGAGAATTTCTGCGTTTCTAAATGCAGAAGAGCTATGTGGACAGGGAGAGAGAGAGAGAGATAGATAGAGAGAGAGAGAGTTCAATGGTATTTAGGTAGATTATGGCCACTCCCTTTCCTTCTTTTTTTCTGTCTAGTATAAGTATATTATAAACTGGTGGTCAGTTGCTTCAGAGATATCAGAAGAGTGATGGGCTATCCAATCATGGAATTCGGGTAGCTTGTTATGAATGCTTTTTTAAGTTTATGTTGTAGAGGTGTTAGCCTGTTGGTTTTGCTTGTGGGGAAAACCTACGGGAGGGGTGAGCTCCATTTTTATAGGAGTGTTTTACGATAGGTATAGTGAGCCTGGGTTTGGATGGACATCACCTAACAATTTTATAGTCTGATGGTAGTAAAGGTGAAGAAAGCCACTTGGTTTTAGTTTTTGGTTTAAATCCTAGTTTATGGAGTATGGGGTTTTAAGAAGGATGGTATTTCTTGCAAAAGTAGATAAAATGATGTGATGAATAGGACAGATATCATAGTGAAAGGACATTTAGTTTTGTTACAGAGTTGGGTTGGATTTCAAGGCTGGTTGATTAAAGGAGATAAAAAGGATACGAAATGTGCTAGCAATAAAAGAGGTAGTAGTATGAGCAACTATATGAGTAACAATTGCTGGAAGTAAGTGAAGAGATTTTGGGGAAGAAAGAATTGTAAATATACTGTAGTTAAGACAGTACTGAGTCTGTGTGAAGATGCAGGTGAGAAGATAGAGGAGAGGTAGAAAAGTGATGCATAGCTACTTAATGATGGGGTAGATTTAGTGTGGATGCAGGTGTGGGAAGGACACTGTGTAAGAACAGAGGAGAAGATGAATAGAGATGTAATGTGATTGGGTGTGGAGAGTATTTAGTGTGGGGTGTGGTGGTAGAATGAATGAAGTAGTAATGGACTTGAATGTGGGAAGATAAGATTGCAGGGAGCCTGTCAGTCTGAAAATGATGAAATAATGATAGTGTGTGGGTAGGAGGTAGATGGCACTAAAGAGAGGGTTAAGGAATTTGCCTGATAATATTATTAGAATTTGAAATAAATGTGTCAGTGAAATAAACAAGCAACTCAGGAGCTTAATAAAATCCACCAAAGCTAAGTCTGATCCTAAAATAGGTACCCAAGCCAAAGACAGTCACAATACATTTTTTAGTCATGTTCGTAATCCCAAAAGCACAATGCAACAATGCGGTGAGCTGATCTTGAATGATGTTACCTACACTGAGGCTGAGGATATAGTTAACCTACTGGCCAATAGATTTAGCTCTAACTTTACCCCTCTCTCCCCTGCCTTTAGTTCTAGGAATGTCATTACCCCCCTTTACTCAGCTCTCATTGGACCACTCATTGAATATAACAACCCCTTTGTTAAGTATCAGTCTTACATGGACCGACTCAGAACGCAGCCACTATACTTGGTATCTTACAGACTGCTAAGAGGTGACCTGTGTCTGCCATACAAGGCATCCTTTGACACATTACATGGATTTACTGCACATTAATAAGTCAAATGGCATCATAAATACTTATTAAAAGGATCTAAATCTCATCTGAAAAATCAAAATAATGGTTTGGAGGGATGGGTATATTTCACAGAGGATACCACTGCCATAGAACAGACTCCCCATCCACATAAAACAAAGTTCATCCCTGTCCATTTTCAAGTGCAACTTAAATCTATGGATGGGAAACAGAAATTTTACTCCAGGACTGTCCCCTGTACTATCATAGGATCATAGGAAGTTACTAGGCTATTGCCCTGAGGCCCTTACAACCCTAGCCAAGAATTTAGACCATGTTCCAACAAGTCAGCACCTGATGCCACTGTCCAGCAGGGATACAGGTGGAATCCCAGGGGTGTATTTTCTGTTTCCCATCCAGGTATCCAGGTTGTGCTTAAAAAGGGTTAATGAGGTACTCTGCTTGACATGGAGAGGGAGCCTCTTCCACAAAAGGGGGAGTCTCTGTGACACAAATCTGTCCTGCTAAGTCCTGTTGACATCACAGACCAGGTTGAGGTCATGTGTGTGGGTTACCTTAGTGGAGCTTGACTTGCAGATATGCAGCAGTCCCATCAAGGCAGGGTCTGAGATTGCTTTGACATGCCAGACAGAGGTTACCTCTGAGGAGTCTGTAGGAGACTGAGTAGACAGACAGGTCCTTTAGCCTATCTGTGTAGGGTCGACGTTTTAGGCTCTGGATTCTTCTGGTGAGGAACGTCTGTGGCGTGTACAGCTGCTGCATGTGGTTTGTGAGGTACATGCTGAAATGGGCATTGTACTCAATAGTGGGTCTTATAAGGAAAGAATACAGGGATGGTATGACCACCTTTTCCCTGGATGAGATACCCTTACTAATGAGGTGGGCCATGTAGAAAGCTTTCCGTATAAGGGAGGCAATATGGTGATCAAAAGTCAGTTTGCTATCAACCTGGGTGCCCAAGTCCCTCATGGCTGATTGCATGCTTAGGACCTTATTATTAATGTGATAATTTGTGGCGATGTCACTCTCCCCAAAGGGGATGATGATGCATTTTTGGCATTCAGTTTGAGGCCATGTTTCTGACACCAGTCATTTGTTTAGGTGAGACCCTCTTAGAGGATGTCCATCACTAGGGGAATTGATGATAGCACTCAGCTTGCTGTCATCTGCAAACTTGATCATCCATAGCCCACCGGGTTTGGCTAGCACCTCAGAAAAGTACATCCCAAACAACAAAAGCCCTAAGACTGATCCCTGGGGTACAACACTTGTTACGGGTCTACTGCTTGAGGTGGCTTCCCCTCTTTTGACTAAGTGGGTTCTGTCAGTGAGCCAGTTTGCTACCCATCTGGTAACATATGGATTGATGCCTAATTTAGAGAGTTTATCTATTATACCTGAGTGGGGAGTAGTACTGAAGGCTTTGGCCAGGTCAAGGTAGGTGGTGTGTACCGTCTTCCCCTCGCCTATGGTTTTGGTGACTGTCTCAAAGAATTCAATCAAATTTAACAGGCATGACCTTCCCTTGATGAAATCAAACTGTGTGGGATTGAGTGTTTGGAGGTTGCCAATGTCCTTGTTAATGAGGTCCATGATAATCCACTCCATGGCCTTGCAGATCAGGCTGATTAGGCTGATGGGTATATGATTTCTTGGATCAGTGGACACTCCATCTTTGTGCAAAGGGATGACAGTGGCTGTCCTCCACTCAGCTGGGATGAAGTTAGTACTCAGGCTTTGGTTTAATAGGGTGCCTAATGGTGCTGCAAGTTCCTGCCTAAGTTCATGTAGGATGCAGCCTGGGATGTCATTGGGTCCCATTTAGGCTGTATTTTTTGCCTTTAAGAGACAGTGGTGACTTGCTCACTAGAGATTAGGGGGGAAGGTGTTGGGGATGTCCTGATTTACTGATGGGGGACAGAGAGGTGAAGTTTTCACTGAACTTGTCTGGCAGCAGGTTGGCTATATCTACAGCATTTGTGTATGTGATGTCCTTGACTACCAGTCCTGAGAAGATCTGGGTGCTACCTTTGAGATTGTGGACATATGTGAAGAAGGCCTTATGATTGTCTTTAGTAGATGTGGTCAATTTGGACTCAAAGTTTGCTTTGGAGGATTTCACTAGTGCTCTTATTTGCTTGTTCAAGCTGCTAAGGAGAGATTGCTTCCAATTAGGCACCTGCTCCTTCTTGGTCCTGGACTGTAATTTTTTCCTTTTATTATAGAGTTTATTTATGCAGATGTCCACCATACAGGTTTACTCTTCCTTGAGGAGGAGGATTTCATCCTGTCGGGTATTCCTGATTCCATGCAGCTACATAAATGCTCATATAGTACTTTGGTGTAGGTTTGGACATATGTGCCAGTTCCTATGGAGGGGGCAGGGGCTGTGAAACTGTTTATACCTTCCCTCAGGAGGTTGCAATCAGCTTTGAAAATTTTTTTTTTGTTTGACCCAAGCTAGGTGGAGTGTGGGGAGATGGTGACATGACTGCTTTGTGGTCGGATCTTATCAGGGAAGATGACACCACATGGATGCTGCAGTGGTTAATCAGGTTGGTTAATACCAAATCCAAGATATTTTCACCTCTTGTGGGGGTGTTGACCAACTGGTTCAAGGCAGTTGCATTGATGAAATCAAGGAACCCCCAGGCATTTGTGTTTTGGCATGAATATTTCTTCCAATCTATGGTTGGGTAGTTAAAGTTGCCCAGGATCATGTTAAAGGGTTGAATCTTGATAGATTCGAAGAGGTCCAGATAGGTGGAGTGGGCATCTTGAATCAAAGTTGGGAGCCTGTAGCTAGCTATGATTTGAATAGGGGTCTTGTCAATTGTTAACTGAACCTGGAGTATCTCCTCTGTGTCATACTGTTTGACCAGACTGGAGGTGTTTATGTATTTTATATATATTGCAACTCCACCTCCTTTTGCTTTGCTCCCCATGGTTTGGGGTCTGAATGTATGATAGGATGGGTAACCTGGTATGGCTGGGGTGCTCTCCACAGCTAATGGACAGATGCAGCTCCTAAATGCCTTATCCCATGCATAGGTTCCCATAAATGATCTAGGTATGACCCCATTTATTCTCATTAGCGGTGATATACAATTATCGACCATGGGATGGGTAAAGCCAATCTATAACCCAATGGGATACATTATTTCAAGCAAAAAAAGGGAAATTTGCTAGGCTTAAAATGGCCCGCAAGGACAGCTACTCAGTACTTACACACGAACCTATAAATTAAAGGAGTATGTGGAGAGGAGATGATAGGTTGTGATGTGAGAGACTGTGGACAAAGTAAAGGTTGTGGGGTGGCGTGAAATTAGTGAAGGTGCCATTGGACTGGTTCTTTTGTTTGGGTGAGTGCAGATGTCTAAATTTAAATTTAGAGTTAGAGGGGTGGGTGGGAATTGAGGGTAGGGTAAAAAGAATGAAGTTTGCTTGAGCATAGCAAGGATGATTGAAGTGGGGCTTGCCATACAGTTAGTCACAGCATTATGTAGACAACCTATTTCACTAGACAGCTAAGTAAGTTTAAGTAATATATATTTGGCAGATTTACTCTATGAAACAAATGTGTAAGTACTTTTATACTGTTAAAAAGTAGACCTGAACTTCATAGCCAGACTTCAAAAATGTAGGTGGTCGAGCAGGTAGTATAAAATCATTAGCACCATTGCATCCTTCAGTGTTTTCTACCAAAATAATGACTAAGACCAAGCGCTGAGTCCTGAAGAACACCACTGGATACATTTCATGGTGAGGAGTAAGAACCTTCTCTGTGAGTACCTAAGGCCTTGCTTCTTAGTAGCTAAAGAAACAGTTTAGTGAGTATAATGAAATTCCATATGATTGTAGCCAACAAAGAAAGTAGAGCTGGTCGATGGTATTGAATGCCTTAAAAAAGTATCTAACAGCTTTCCTTGATTTCAATATTTGGGAGATATTCCATAACTATTAAGAGTACAGTTTTATGTAGTTATGTTCTAGGCTAAATCTAAGCTTAGAATCTGAGAGATGTTTAACTCCTTCTATGTCATCAAACATCTGTTTACAGATGCACCTTACAAGAACCTTACAAAGGATATAAGAAGAGAGATGGGACTATAATCATTATCAGTATTCTAGTCACCACTTATATGTAGAAGACTACAATAACTACTTTCCAAAGTTTGGTTTTGTAGTTTTCTTTTATAGAATGGTTAACCTGGATGGATATTGAATAGGCTATGACATGTACTACAAACACTGAGAAATGTCAGGAATCAGCTGTCTGCTGCATTGGATCAATTATTGATTTTTTTATGTAATTTCAAGATGATAGTGATTGGAGATGGTGTTTTGCAATACTTAATCTCAGACAGATTTATTACAGGTAGCAAAATTTTGGGAATATCTTTTGAAAACTTCAAGACAGTGTATTGAATAAATACCTTATGAAGTATCAGGTATGGAAACAGGCTGTACAATTTAGTCCCCCCAATGCTGAGTAAGCAATGTATACCCTCTCCTAAGAGTTTACAGCTCTTATTATTTATTCTTCAAATCCAAGTCTTCCTTATTCTCTAAAAGTAATTTCTTTACTTTGTTTTGTAGCATCTTTCCACTTCACCTGTACATTCGTGGAGTTGATAGATGCTCCACTGGCATCACTCAAGGTCATTAGACTTTTTAATTTGTGAGTGAAATGTAACTCGTCTTCTATCTGTAGTAGAGAGAGGGAAATGAGAATTTTAAGAATTATGGAGCTGAAATGATTATTTCCTGCATCTTGTTTAAAGTGCCTGGTTAGTTGTACATAGAAAAGAAAAGGGTGATTGGTCAAACTGTTGCATGTATTTCCAATAAGGGTTTCTTACCACTTTTATGGATTTTACTCTAGTCCCTTAAACCAAAGAGAAATAAATGATCAGTAAATGTGCTGGCCACAGTGTCTGCCACTATGTGTCTTCTTCTTGTGACCAGTATTTAAAGTACCAGAAATGGTCTACAGTGGAGAATATTATTGCTGCCCAGTAGTCGATCTGGTATGTTAACTTTTATTGTGATTTCAGTGCAGCATTTCTCTTTTTTCTGAGTTAGTGTAACCTTGAAGGTAGTATATTTAGGCAATAGGGATAAGGGGCAGAATGCCCATACTTGGGCGAAAAAGGATTACAACACCCCTACTAAAACACTTCATAAATAATAGTTACTCAAGCAAATACAGCACTGGTCAAACATAGTGGCAGTACATTGTGATCAATATGTTGAGTTTCTGTGTGCTCAGCGTCCAATGTACCAAGTAATCATATGAGTAAGTATGTTAGATAGAGTAGTAATAAGAATCTAGTCACATATACTCTCCTAGTTAGTCCCACTCTCCAAGTTGTCAAATTGGGAAAACAATCTGGCTATATAAAGGGATGGAAGTAACCATCATTTGACAATATTTAAGTAAAGGATCATTGTTGCAGGACTGACTCTCACCTTCTTTCATTCTGCTCTTTCTTGCCTTTTTTGTCTCTGACAATCTTTGTGAATAGTTATTTCTGTACATGGATACACATTTGATTGTATGGTACCATGTATTGTTGATATTGTTCACTGTTTTCCAAAGTGTTTATTATCGTTAGCTGGCCTATTGGCACATGGATATTGCATTGTACTGCAAAGCTGGCAACTTAGGATCAACTAACTACCTGGGGACATGGAAGGCTGGCCAAGAAGGCAGGCAGCAGTCACCAGTGGTTGATGGCCAGCTGACTTACCATATAGTACTCTTTCTTTTGTAACTATCTGTCATCTATTCAGTAGTGATGGAATGAAACTGCACTATTGAACACCCTGTCAGATGTACCCTTTATGAAAATGGTCAACCTAAGTACAGCAGCTGATTTCAAAATATTTTTATATTTCTTGAAGGAATGATCCTATTTTTGTGCATTACTGGTATAGTGAACATTCTGAAATTGCTGTACTGTCCTTAGGTATGTTGGTACAAATCTCCAGGTGCAAACATCTACAATGTGCTCTTTGGTGGATGTGATTTCATGGACCTCTGAACTCTGAATGACAATCAGATTATTCCAGAAACACAAGACACAGCAAACTAGTCTGTATCACAAAGTTTCTTCACATAGAAGGGATTTTGAGGATTTCAGATCACTAAAGATGCAGAGTTATATATGATTGATGGAGACATTATATAACCATAGTCTATGAGTAAGTGGTTCTCCAAAGTTCTGCATAAGTAGTGTCTGGCTGAGCTTACTGATGTCTAGGTTACCACATTCACTGAATTAATGACAGTTAAGTCACTTGAGAAAGAAAAAATAATGCTTGCATACAAGCATATGAAATTCAAAGCCAACACTGCTGTTAAGCAATGTATGAAGAGTACTGGCATTGGGGAATATGTCAGAGGCAAGTAGGGAAGGAAGTAATCCTTTCCATAGTATGTCCCTCTCTTTAAACCATAGAAATAAGAGTTTTCCAGAAGGCAGCAAGTTGCAGGTAATTTATTTGGAGATATGATCCATATAGTCTTTAACATTCACATGTGAACAACACTATACCTTAAGATACATGAAAGCTGTGACAAAGTATTTGCTGCATTCTTCAGACAGGACAACCCAACCCGAATGTAAATTCCTTTTGCTGGCACAGGTACCAAACACAATGCATTTGGGCTTCTTGTAGATCATCTGCAGCTTTTAGATATTAAACTATTTTCAAAGTTTTGTGAACTAAGACTGATGTCAAATTCTGTGGTGGGGGGTGCACTATTTCAAGACTGTTTCATATTGAATTGAGTTGATTATTTTAGTAGCCCTAAGATGGTTGCTAAACAGAAAAGAAAACAAGTGGTCAAAGAACCAAAAGTGGGGGATATCCATGGATTATCTGGCTTGAAGGAGAAGCGACCTTTAACCTAGCTCCAAAATCGTAGTGTTCTAAGTAGGCCCAAAAAACAGTTAACTGGTTCTTCAGGCATCCAATTGTCTTCATTTGTGGACAGGGAAGGAGGGTAGCTGAAGATTTACAAATGCTATGCCTGCTAAAAGCCATTTATAACTTCAGTAAAGGATATATTCAGCAAGAGGTCTAGCGGACAACAAGAAAACACCATGTACAATACTTTTCTTATTATCACTGAATGGATGAGGTATATGTATATATTTATAGGCATCAAATATATAATGTCCATAAAAACATTTCCTTTATTTTACCTAACTTTTTTTTCCATTTCCTTTGAACAATATCTTTCCTGCCATATTTTATGTCTAAATTTTCTGTCATTTCTTGTAAAATATGTATCATGTATCCACACAATGCCACCATATCCTTTTCCTTTGTTCTTTAGTCAAAACTGACCCCAGTATCTCTGCTAGTGTTATTAATTCATTTATAATCACTTTTACCCACACCTTATTCTTTACCATGATCACTAAATCATCTGCATAGCTTGGGAATATTGTTAAACATTCTTTCCCATAATGCACTATTAATGCCTCTTTTCCCATTATTATTGCTTTCCCTACTGCATCATCAATAACTAAATAGAATAATACTGCATTTATTAGGCAACCCTGTTTGACGCCCTTCTCCACTTTGATTTTTTTATCTATAAATCACTTTTATTGAAGCCAGTTATACAAAGCTATACAAAGCTTTATATATTGTGAAAACCTCATGCATGGTACACTATATTTTATACACTGGCTTGCTGATCAACCCATTTTTGCAAAATCTATTTTTATCATGCTACAAAGTAACATAATCCATACCAGTGTTTACAAACTCTTGTCACTTCTGATTGCATTTTTCTCACTGGTTTACTGAACTGACTTTCTTTTCTGACTTTCTTTTTCTACTTTAAACAATTTATTGAAGTGTACTGTGTAAAGTAACATGCAAGACAAAGATAAAGAGCAACAACTAAACAACTACTAGAAAAGCAATACCGCTATTCCTTCCAACTAGATAACCATTCCTTCTTTTGCTCTCGCAAAGTGTTATGAGCAAACCTTTTCCATTTATAACTACACTATTTTCAATCCTCACAAATAGCACTACCTGCCTATACTTCTGACCCTTATCACTGGGGTTTTAGTCCCTTATACTTCAGCCAAGGGAGCCATCTGGTTCTGAAAGTCTGCCTGTTCCTTCCTAATACTATTCCTTCCCATTAAAGTCACTATCTTCTCTGCGGTTGCGGGATCTACCTGTTTCCATTTTGCAGTGTTCTCCTTTTTTGCCATTAACATTACAACCCATACTAATTCCTGAATCCTCTTATCCAAGTTTTTTCCTCTCCTCTTCTTACTCAAGGGAAGAGCAGTTCTTTATCCATATGTATCTTTCCCTAGTATTGATTGTAATATCCCTTCCAAATTCCTCTTCTATTCAGATAACTTCTAACATCCCCCAAAAATATGCATCCAAGCCCCTTCCTCTACTCCTTCACATCTCCAGTACCCTGATCTACTACAGGAAACATTTTGTATAACTTGGCCATGTATAAAAATACTTATGCAATCATTTCCATGAAAATATTCTGAGAATAATTTCACACACACACACACACACATATATATATATATATATATATATATATATATATATATATATATATATATATATATATATATATATATATCACAGCTGACAAAATATTTCCCACCATTGTTCATGAATCTCTTTATTTGTTTGATTGCTCCATTCTGCTCTGAAATGGATTAGCTTTTCTTCGTGGATTGTTGACAATAATTTATATAGTTTTGCCAATGCTCCCCACTCTGGTTTTATCTTTTCCTCATAGCTCTATAACTCACTTAACTATGACTTGTCATTTTTAAGGTCCTGTTTTATCCAATTTAAACTCTTTAATTCTGGCCACACTGCCTGAAAATCTAGATAAACTCCCATGGGAATTGTATATCTACCTTGGGCTTTCTCCCAGGACATCATCCTTTTTCCTGCCAGCATTAGATCTCAATAATGAACTTCCATGTTTTCTCCTCTTTATTTAGGCATTGGTATCCCCCATATATCATATCCTTCTTCCTATCAGTAGTTGATCTTTCCACTCTCTCAACTGTTTTTTTTTTTTTTTTTTGAAAAGTCATACTGATCTCCCTGCTTATTATATCCATTAAAGGAGGGATTCTTCACTTTGATTTTACGCCTTATCCATCCATTAACTAATACTGTTACCCATGACCTATATCTCTAATAACCACTATTACTTTCTTAGGGATTCTATACAGTTCCAATGTGTTTCATAACTGTTAATGCCTTCTTGATATTAAATGCAACTATTCTACCTTCTACAGTTGACATTCTAATGCCATTTACAATTCATTTATCAATATTTACATTTTCTTATTTCTTCCTTCACTCCTTATATTCCATCTTGTACACGTTCTTTAATAATTACCTTAGAGCTCTTCTGATATATTGTCATCTTTATTTTATAATCAATTTTGCACAAAGTAACATGTCTCCAATTCAGAGGCATAGCAGGCTCAACTAACACCCTGAGCCCTGGCCCATAAACTAGCACCTCACCCCCTCAGCTCTTCAAGTGAAGAGCAAAAACAAACAAGCAAACAAACAAATAATTAAATAAATAAATAAAAACACTTCAGCAAACTGCAGGAACCCAGTACAGTACCTAAGCCTTATGCCATCCTCAATCTCTTCAAACGAAATGCAAAACAAAAAAGTCTTTGGATCGTCACATTAATATAGAGAAACTGATTGGCTTTCTACAGTAATGTAGCCAATCATGACCAACCAAATTTATGCACCCCCAAGCCCTCAATGCAAAACTAAAAACTAAAAACAAAAATATCTTCAGATTAATGTAGGAAGCCAAATGGCTTCATAAAGCAATTCAGCCAATTCGCAGCCCTCCGGCTCTTCAAGTAAAGAGCCAAAAAAAATGCCTTTCTTTGCAAGCTTTTCGGTACAGAAAAAGTTTAAGAACCACCCTCCCAGTCAAGGTGAACTCTAGCCAAAGGTATTTGGAATGGGATCCCTCCTAAAGCTCTGACAGGAGTGGACTTCCCAAGCAAGTACTGCTCCTCTTTAACCACTGCTGGCTTCACAATGATTATGTCAGAGGCTGTGTCTCTCTTAGCAGTGGACTGTTTTCCACCCACTAAGATAGGATACAGACTCCAGTGATAATTTGGTACATCTGTTGTCTCCAGGCAACTTACCACTGGCATACTGTTATTCCCACTTGCTGGCTCCCCCACATTTTGTTCCCAGCCTTGCTTCAGTGAACATTTGTATGCTACATGGCCCCACTGGTTACATGCTACATGGCCCCACTGGTTACATTTAAAACATCTAAACCTTGATCCTGGCCATATACCTGAACTAGTGGCTTCCTCTGTTACTAGTGGACTCTGTTGGGGTGGTTTAGGCTGCCCATCACGGGCTGTCTTACATTCATGTGCAGCACTAGGTATCCCACTCTTGTGCCGTGGTACCCTGCTTGCCAAATAGAGACCCCCTCTTCTCCCAAGCTAATCTGCAGAGTTACACTCCCAATCTTCCAACCATATTCTCATGTCCTTAGGCAAGGTGCTAAGGGCTTGTTCCCTAAGTGCTAAGCTCAGCAATATAATCACATACACTTTCACCTGCCTTATGTCTATGTTTTTTATGTAACTTCAGGTGTTAACTTAAAACATTCCAATAAACATTGTTTTACTTTGTCATAATTTAAACACTCAATATCAGACAATTCAGAAACAGCAGTTACAGCTTTACCATGGAGTAAGGGGATCAAGAACTATACTCGGAGCCCTTGGTCAACATCAGATAGTCTACATACTATTTCAAATATATGAACAAAACTATCAAGATTATCACCTTCTTTATACTGAGAAGAAATTTACTGACCTTTGTTGCTTCTGGGATTTAGTTATTCTCTTCCCCATTACCTCCATGTTCCTGTCAAAGAGTCAGCATGTCCCTCTCATGTTGATGCTGCTTCTCATTTTCTTCAACCTCCAAATGCCACAGTATCTCGTTTTCTTCGGTCTCCAAACACTGCAGTTTCTCATTTTCTTTGGCCTCCAAACACAGCAGTCTCTTTGCCGATTCTAATTCCAAATGTTTGGCCTCCAGTTCAAGTCTCTTTAACTCCAGACAGGTTTTTGAATCCTCTGAGGAAAAGGTGAACTGTCCTGTTTCTGAGGGCTACACATCCCCATCACCAGACTGGTTGTCTTCCTGGTTGCTGGTCTGTGCAGCAGCTGCAATTAAGGCTGAAATCATTTCATTTTTTAGTCAGGTTGGCATGTACCAGTCTTATGGATATGCACACTTTAGCCAACTGGTTCACTGTCAGCTTGGGGATACTGAGAGTACACATATGTTTAGTGACAACTGCTTATAGGTACAGAAGTTCAATTAATATCCTCACCACTGCTCAGCAATATGTGACATACCTTCTCTGGGCCAGTAATCCAGGAGCCTCAGTATTCACCTCTGACACTGGTAGGGAACATTCACTTTGAAAAAAATTGGATACACACAGTATTTTCAGATGCAGCTCTCTGCACCAAGCACAATTTCCCTTAACAGCACACAGGGAGCACACTCAAAACCTGGGGCTAGACTCCCTCTCCAGGCCCCAAATAAGACTTCACCTTTCTCTCTACAGAAAGCAGTGCTCTGTGTCCCTGTTACATGTAGCTGACTCACACACTCTTTGAGATTTGATTTTCTCACACACACACACACACACACACACACACACACACACACACACACACACACACACACACACACACACACACACCTGACAAAGGCTGGGACAGATTTACCAGTTATGCTCCCTTTACCCAGACTATACTCTTAGTAAAATTAATACTTATACAAATGGTAATATTAGCCAAGTGACAAGATTTTCAAGAGCATAAAGCCCTCAGTGTCACCACATAAATACAATTTGTCTCCAAGGTTAAACTATTTTCTAAAAGACCAGCCACAATGGAAGGTATATATATATATATATATATATATATATATATATATATATATATATATATATATATATATATATATATATATATATATATATATATATATACATATATAAAACGTGAAAATGTTGAAAACCTCTTTATAATAAACACCAGAGTTTCAGTTCACAGGAAATATAAAAAAATAACACAAATGGAAAGATTCAGATAGATACACAAAAACAATATTTAACTAGTCTCCCTATTTTCTTAACTGACTGAAGAATTACTGTTCCATACTTACTTGCTAGAGCAAGCCAAGATGAAGTGGGTGAGTGGTCTTGTTGTCAGGTCCAAGACAGAGTACTGAGTGTCTTCAATCACATCTTTCACTAATATCTAAAATAATTTTTGTGTTGGATATAGAATGGCATCACATCTGGTCACCTGATTCTGTGCTTCCCACACTTCCCCCTAACTAAAAGCTGAACCAGAATCTAGCACAGATGTGACACAATACACACTTAGAGCTTTGCTAAGGCATCTGGAGACTGTAAAACAATTTCAATACTTTCATCCTTCTTGTAGGGGCTAATCAGCTATTATCTGGCACTCCCAGGTAGCAATTAGTTCACTACCTTGAACAATAAGAGCAGGATCCCAGACCAGACATTGCATCTCTGGCAGCGTTCAGGCCTGTGAGATAAAATTTTTATGGCTTAAGCCAGGTCATTTAATTTCAAGCTATTTTTCTTAGGGCAAGCTGGGCTGAGCTTAACACCTTCCCTTCCAGCATCCTCTGTTAACATATATACATTTCAGCAGTTACCACAATACAGCTTGACATACATGTATATTTCTTTTCTGTCCAGCAGGACCCACTGTTGATACATTTTTAACACAAGCAGCTTTACAAATACATTTTTAACACAAACATCTGAACAAATCAGTTTGATATACAAATGACATAAAATTGTTTACAAAACTCCAGCTAGCTATGCTCGCATAAGTTACACATGCACTGCCTTACTGTCTCTGGCCTAGCTGGCACATTGTCAAAACTATTTTTAACTTGTGTTCTCGGGTGCTTTTTATCTGGAGTGAGGAATACAGTAGGAAGTAACTTATCTGTAATGGAGGGCAGGGGGAAATGTTGCTTAGCAATATAATTATTTACTATTGGGTAGGGGAATGATGTAGTTAGAAGGATAAAAAAACAATCAGAATTACAGAAATAAGTCTCAAAAGTTTCTTGAGCTTTCTATAACAGACTGCACTTGCAGATTCTGCAGATCCATTGCACTAAACATTGAAATACATTTAATTCTTTCTTTTACTTTTGTATTCAAATATTAGAGCAACTAAAAGAAAGGTGTACATATTACATCACCAGTAGTTCTTTCAAGAATCATTTATATATGTTTAAATCCAAGCAAGAATTTATGTTGGCACATTCAAGTGCTTTCTTAGCATACAGAAGACAATTGCACTTGTAAAATAAGGTTATTGAACACTCAGATAAAACATTCTCCTTGATTTTATTGTTGCAATAAAGTGGCAGTCATGTTATTACTATGAAATGATACAGTGTTAAATTACTAACCATCTCTAAAGCTTTATGGTTGTAAATACAATTTATTTATCCTCAGTTTCAGTGATAATAATTGAGCCTTAAATGTGATAAATGTTATAAAAAATTTGAGAGCTAGCATACTTCCAGAACTTGTCAATGGTAGAATAAAGCAGGTGAATATATTTTTCTGGGTAATATTTCCTGCTGAAAGGAGCATTCCCTTCAGCAAAGCAATAATAGGCCTTATAATTTAAACTTTATGTAGTCTGGTTTGAACTGTTAAGATTTATTTAAAGGCATCATTTTAATTTTTAATCATAAATTAATAATTAAAACTTTAAAAATTAAAACTTGAACATGCTATAACAAATGTGCGGAATTTGCAGCAAATACCCCATTCAGAACCCACCTCTGTACAGCACTAGAAAAACCTAAATTGGTTAGAACTGCCTAATATATACACAACGTCTTACAACCTATAACATTTACCAGCATCCATCTGTCTGTCCAGCACCAAAAAGCATTTAACACAATCATGTTCCTAGTCGGTCATTGTGATCTAGTGACCAAAAACTTCTGTCATTCTACACACCTATCAAATCTGCTGAGCATTGTCTGTATTTGTACAAGGTTGCTAAGGCCTGGAACTCCATACCTGTATCCATCAAGTCAGTAGTCTTCTTGCCATCTTTCAAAACCACTCTGAAAGACTTTCTAGCTAAAATTTGTCTTTGTTCTTACTCAAAACCAGGATAAACTATATCCCTAAATGTGAAGAAGTACCTTTTAATGCCTAATACCGTCTTACTCTCCCTTCTTCACTTACTTCCTTACTTCTATCAAATTTTCTAACCTGGCTTTCTCTCTAAATATACCATAAGCCCATTTTCCCCTTCATATTGCAATTCCTGTTTGCATTAGACTAACTTTGCTTTAATTTCTCTTCAAACTGTCTAAAATTTCTATAAATATTAAATGATTGCCAAATAACTTGTATTGATTCTTAACAAATGTTTTTATATTATCGCCAATTTGTTATACTTATTTAAACTGCAGATATTTTTGTTTTATTTTTGAAGATTGTAAAATTATTGTTCTTAAAATGTGTTGTAATAATTTAGAGCTTTTGTTCTCAGGCCTCCTCTAAAAATGGGTTTCCACCCAGTCAGACTTTCCCGGTAATCAAATGGAAATAAATAAATAAATAATTAAAAAGCAGTTTTATATATTGGGAATAGTTTTTGTACATGTAAAGTTGTTAATGTGTGTTATCCAGATGTTCCACATTTATTTCTCTGTTCACCATTTTAGTAGTGCACCTTAGACTGAATGCTTGATTAAATGCTGTTGAGGAAGAACAGTAAAAGCATTAAGCATTACAAGTTACATAATAGCAGATGATGGATATGGAAATGAACGCAATGTATCCAAATTACAGCATTAAAAGGCAAAACATTGAACTGTAGTGATTCTCACAGTCAGCTCATGAGGACCAATGAGTTAGGCTAGCTTAATAGCAGCCAATTACTATGACAGAAACAGCAGCAGTCATCTTTAGTCAGCAAGATTCATAGTGCTGCTTAACAGGTGGCTGGGAAGGATTGAGCTACATATCAGATGAAAACAGCTGCCATGTGAGTGTGTCCTCTGAGGAGACAGTTGCATAATAAGAGTCATCATGTTCCGCAGTCTTTCTTACTCGAGTCCCTACACTTGGTCTAATGAAAATATCTGGTTTGGGGTACTCTGGTCCAGCAGAGAAGCTACAAATAAATGCTCTGTAGGAGAATAAAACTTCATTACTCTAGTGACTAAGGCTGTTACAGTATATGACCCTTGTTGCATACTTCTGAAAAATCCCGCTAGATAAGCCAGGCCAGAATTGCACTTGCTAAGGTGACGAATTTATGAGCACACAACAAATGGCATTTGAATATTAAGGTTATCAAATACTCTGGAAATTTTGAACTGCTTTTTTTGGACTGCACTATGACCACAACATAGCTGCAGTCTCACTAGCTCAACAGATAGCTCACTCACCTTTGGTGTGAGTTTTGTTTCCATACAGCTAAGCTGGATTAATTTTCCAGTACTGACACTGCAGTGCAACATAAGACGAGTCCTATACTTCTGAGTCTGCTGTCCTTCAGATGAGAAGTTAAATCAAGGCCAGATCTATCTTAGTTGGTAGCAGTTCAGGTAAAATAAAAGATCCACTGGAATTTATGAAAAAAATTAGGGGAAGTTCCCTGGTGCAATGGCCAAATTTTCTCTAGTTAGTAAGAATTCCACCCTGGAAAGAGGCCATTGACCTACAGGGATTAGCCCAGTCAACAAAGTGTAAATAAATAATTAAATAAAAGTCATTACAATGGCATATTCTTTTTTCATATTGATTTAATTATTTTTTTCAAATTTGCAATAATACTTTTAAAGTCAGTGAAACTTGAACGACTAATCAAGAATTACATTTACTTTAGTCAAGTTTCCTGAGCATAAATTGCATACACTGCAGAGACAGTTGTATTTTATTCAACAGTCAAATAAACTTTTTACCTTCTTTATATAATGGCAACAGTGATGTTACACTTCAATAAAACTTTGTATATAAAATTGATAGTTATTTTAATTTTTAAAAACTTCTGCAGCTTTATGCCTGTGACCATATTTAACTTCCAGTTGTCATTATTTATCTGCTAGTTACAGATACCCATCAATGTCACCCAAAGATCACAAAAATTACCAAAACACCACTGAAGCATTACATTTCAAGCCAAATACCTTCTTACTAGAGGACTTCAGTTACCCAAACATTGACTGGCACACTTCCACCTCTAAAATAGTTATGCCCAACATTTCCTAATGCACTGGAGCAAAGTGTCCTTACCAGCTTAGCCCCTGACTGTACCCCACCCTGTATCTCTTCATCCCTGCTTAAGCTGGACTAAAAATCAGTTATCCTCTCTGTCAGGTTTAGGGATACCACCTCACCACTAAATAAGACCACCTTTATAGATTTCTCCAAGGCAAGCCTACTTAAGACTGTAGACAACCTGTGCAAACTTCCCAACATTCCCTTGCAAATGGACAAACTGAGAGGGCTGCTGCATTTACCTCTGACCTTTACCAGCACCTGAACAGTTGCGTAAAAACATCAGTATGCATCCACGCTAAATATAAGTGTAAATGTAGGAATAAACCTCCCAGATGGAACTCCTGTATTAATAAACCACAACAAAAGAAGAAAACAATGAAAAGATGCAAGAAATCCCCATCTCCCTAGTTCAAGAGTACACTGAAAAATGCCAGTAAGGAACTTAAAAGCACTATTAGAAACTGTAAAGCAGAGTATGAACTTAAGGTCACAACAGATTCCAAATGAAACTGCAAATCTTTCTTCAGTTATGTCAGAAATTAAGAAATAATGTCAAACACTGCACTGAGCTCAACTATGATATCACCGATTCTGTCCCCAAGTACATAGCTACTATATATTAGTAGACAGATTTAGTACTAACTATACCCCTCCTAGCCACATTGTTGCCCACACTATCCATGAGAATTTATTTTCCCTTGTAATCACCTTGGAACAAGTCTTAGAATCCATGTTAAAGGCTAAAAATAATACTTCCATGGGACAAGAGAACACAGCAGGCTGCATTCTCATCAGTACCAAGTATGCGCTGTCTGAGCCACTACTTAAACTGTTCAGCCTTGGCCTATCCACAGGATTTGTTTCTGATAACTGAAGAAGATCCACTGTGACTTCTTTACACAAGGGTAGACCTTTTAATTATAGACCCATCAGCCTCACCAGTCTTATATGCAAAACCATGGACCGTATCATAGCAGAACTTGTTTACACAGACATAGGTAGCTTAACTTTTCCATATTCCAATCAATTTGGTTTTGTGAAGAGCAGGCCCTGTCTCCTGAAAAGCTTACAGAGACTGTGGATACTGGTCATTCTGTGCACACTGCTTATCTTGACCTGGCCAAGGTGTTTGACACTATTTTACATGCTGATGTTACTGAAATTAGACAAGCTTAATGTAAACCCTGCATTGTCCATTGAATTGCAAATTTGCCTTCCATCAGATCCAAAGGTACGAAAGTTACTGGTTCCCTCTTTGAATGTAAATTTGTAACCAGTGTGGTGTCACAGAGATCAGTTCTGGGCCCTATCCAGTTTGGCATTTATTTTGCAGACATTCAAATGAATATCCTAGAAGTGAGGTTGACAAAGTTTGCTGATGACTGCAAACTAGACACTGTTATCCAGTCATCCATTGATACAAAACAGCTCTTGCAAGGCTGGAATATACACACATGCATGGCAAAAAAGTGTCTCAAGCTAAATTAAAAGAAAGTACAGCACAGTAGCATTTGGTGGAAAGTTGTTCCCACATCATATTTTATAAATGGTATTTTTCTTCAGACAGATGCAGCCATAAGATACGTGGGTAGCTTTCTCTCATTTGATCATCATGTTTCCACCACAGTCAGGAAATCCTTCTGTCTCAGATAATTTCCAAGGGAATATCTTGAAGATCCAAAGATGTTATACTACCACTGTACTCTTCCCTCATCGGAGCAATCAGTGAATACAGCTCACTCTTTGGTATGTACAAACCCAAGCATATCACTCAACTGGAAAGGTCCCAAAGATTTCTGACAAAGACAATTAAAAGCCCTAAATCCTTCAACTACCTTGATATATTAGCATGACTCTAACTACAAGTTACTGTGAAGTGACCTGTGTCTCACTTTTTGAGCCATGAAAGACCCAGTCCTATTTGACATATTTTTTCACAAAACCAGTGTCTCTACAAATGGCTGTACTTAGAACTAAAATCTTCACCAACAAATGTTGTGAGCTTTCTTTTAAGTTTCTTTTATAGTAGGAATCAGGATGTGCCTCTTTTTCTCATTAATAACAATGGAATGAAGAGAAAGATTAGAGGCTCAATCATAATTTGGGACTGGATAGGAACCTCAGATGAAAAAAAAAAAATCAGAAAATCACAGCCGACCAGTCCAAAAGTTAGGAAGAGTCAAAACGACAGAAAAAAAGAGGTAAAAATCTGGATGTTGTGCATGTTTCCCACTTTCCTCCCCCCACACACAACTACAAGAGGCCAGATTCAGGGACAGATTTTAAGCATCATGCTTTTAAACTATAAAAGTTGCTAGATTGCCAGGTGTTGCACTATTTATTTAGCAAGCCTTTTCCAAAAGATATAAATTGGAAAGGCAATCATAAATGACTATGCATACCTTTCAACCCATAAGAATACCGGACAAAGCCAAAAATAATGGGGGGGGGGTGAATCAAAGGCCAAAACTAGGGGCAGATTTTGAACATTGATGCTGTAACCTTAGAAATTTGTTAGAATAATAGGTTTTACATTGTCTTCTATATTACAGCTAACATTTGTATGTCTGTCACTATTTTGTTACTTCAATTCTTAGTGATATACAACAAGCTACAGATTTATGAGGAACAGACCAAAAATATGAGGCACAAATCTGGACATTCTGCGAAATTGTAGACAGTTGAGAGATATGATTTTATAGCAGTAGCCCAAGTTATAAGGTAGAAGATACAAATGCAAGCTGTACCCACCTCACAAAATAAATACACATAAAAAATAACTTTTTGAAGCAAAAAAAAAAAATTGAAAACTGCTAATCCTCCTCTCTAGATAAACTGTTCTTATTTGCTGTCCAAGAATAGCCAAATAGCCAACAGGCCTTTCAAATTTCCCTGAAAAGACACTTTTTCAGATTTGTTTTTTATCTGAGGCTGTAGAGGATGGGGTTTCAAACTTCATATCATTCCAAGCATGCATGTTAATGTAATATGTTATTTAAGCAGATAGTTTATAAAAGCAATATTTAAAATCTGCCCCCGAACATGTATTTTTTGTAGTGTGCGTGTGTGTGTGTGTGTGTGTGTGTGTGTGTGTGTGTGTGTGTGTGTGTGTGTGTGTGTGTGTGTCTGCAAAGGTGAGAATCCTGCAGAATGTCTTGATTTTTTGTGGATTTAGATGTTTTTGTTGTGTCTGAGTTTGTGTATGTTTTTGTGTGCTGTGTACATACCTCTCAACCTGGAAACATCAAAAGACTGGGCAAAGGCCAATGAAAAGTAGGTACAACTGACCAAGAATCAAAGCAGTCATTAACATAAAATTTGCATGCATAATTATGTAACCAGTCAATGAAAAAATTGTTCTGTGCCTCACCAAAGTTCCGACCAAGTACCAAGGAACAATAGCTAAGAATAAACTTGTCAGAACACTGCTACGGATACAAAACTTTTAATAAAACAATAAAATCGTATAAAATCAGCATACAACTCCTGAAACTTTTCAAAAATGAGCTCTTTTGGGTGTGTACCCTTCTTCAGATTAACAAGCAGTATCTAGCAAAATCTATTTAAACCACAAACAGCCAATAGAATTTCAATAAAAAACCCGCCTTTTCTTGAGGGCGGGTTTCATAGGTACATTCTCATTCAAGCCGGGAGTTCTGTGGGCCATAAACTCTATAATCCACTTAGCTTCCATAGCTTCTGTATGTTGTTTTATGTCCCCACCTCTTTGGTTAAGCCTCACATTTAATATAGCCCTAAATTTAAATACATGTGTATTATTGCTTTCGATATGTCTATATAAGGCATTGTGAACATCTTCTCTCCTGATGGATGAGAGGTGCTGTAATATCCTTACCTTAAACATACAATTGGTTTTACCAATATAAAAGCTTGGACATTGTTGGCACTCTGCTATATAGACTATATCTTTCGTCCTACAAGTAGCCCTTGCCCCAAACTCAAATGTCTTCCCAGTGACTGGATGTTTAAATGTAGTACCTTTTCCAATATGTGAACAAGCTTTACATGAGCCACAAGAAACGGTCCCTAAACTGGATTTAAAAGGTGTTGTCCTGCCCAGCCTCTCTTTACACAATAGGTCCTTCAGATTTTTATTCCTCCTAAATCCAAATCTAGGCGTGTTACCTATTAAGTTTTTAATTTTTTCATCAATTGTTAGAACATTCCATTTCTTGCGGATCACATCACATACCCCTTTTATATTACTGCTGTATGTCAGCATAATCTTCAAATCTTGTCCTTTCTGTGTATCTTGATGTGCCCTATCAGATTTATCTGTGTCACAAGACAACCAAGGTCTAAACCTCTTCTTCCTATCTTCTTTGGATAGACTATTCAACTACCTATTTGGAGAATTTGCTGTACAAAATTAAAAGGAATTTATTTTACTTGGTGACTGGAGCACTTTGTTCGGATCCTGTGTGCCGTGGATTTTGTCTTACTTGGTCTGTTTTGCTCATATATGCACATGACCCTTATGAACATCAGGTGTTTCAGCTAACAGTATGGTGCAAAGGTATGGCTTTGTATGAAGTTTCTTTATCTTGTGTGCAAGGGGCTGAGTTTATAATGACTGATTATGTACTCAGCTCTATGCACATAATGATAATACATGCTTTTTAATATTCATAGAGCCCTGAAAAAAGAAAAAATATTTACAGTCTGTACCTGATATTATATATCTGTCCCCGAACATGTATCTTTTGTAATGTGTGTGTGTGTGTGTGTGTGTGTGTGTGTGTGTGTGTGTGTGTGTGTGTGTGTGTGTGTGTCTGCAAAGGTGAGAATCCTGCAGAATGTCTTGATTTTTTTTGTGGATTTAGATGTTTTTGTTGTGTCTGAGTTTGTGTATGTTTGTGTGTGCTGTGTACATACCTCTCAACCTGGAAACATCAAAAGTCTGGGCAAAGGCCAATGAAAAGTAGGTACAACTGACCAAGAATCAAAGCAGTCATTAACATAAAATTTGCATGCATAATTATGTAACCAGTCAATGAAAAAATTGTTCTGTGCCTCAACAAAGTTCCGACCAAGTACCAAGGAACAATAGTTAAGAATAAACTTGTCAGAACACTGCTACGGATACAAAACTTTTAATAAAACAATAAAATCGTATAAAATCAGCATACAACTCCTGAAACTTTTCAAAAATGAGCTCTTTTGGGTGTGTACCCTTCTTCAGATTAACAAGCAGTATCTAGCAATATCTATTTAAACCACAAACAGCCAATAGAATTTCAATAAAAAACCCGCCTTTTCTTGAAGGCGGGTTTCATAGGTACATTCTCATTCAAGCTGGGAGTTCTGTGGGCCATAAGCTCTATAATCCACTTAGCTTCCATAGCTTCTGTATGTTGTTTTATGTCCCCACCTCTTTGGTTAAGCCTCACATTTAATATAGCCCTAAATTTAAATACATGTGTATTATGACTTTCGATATGTCTATATAAGGCATTGTGAACATCTTCTCTCCTGATGGATGAGAGGTGCTGTAATATCCTTACCTTAAACATACAATTGGTTTTACCAATATAAAAGCTTGGACATTGTTGGCACTCTGCTATATAGACTATATCTTTCGTCCTACAAGTAGCCCTTGCCCCAAACTCAAATGTCTTCCCAGTGACTGGATGTTTAAATGTAATACCTTTTCCAATATGTGAACAAGCTTTACATGAGCCACAAGAAACGGTCCCTAAACTGGATTTAAAAGGTGTTGTCCTGTCCAGCCTCTCTTTACACAATAGGTCCTTCAGATTTTTATTCCTCCTAAATCCAAATCTAGGCGTGTTACCTATTAAGTTTTTAATTTTTTCATCACTTGTTAGAACATTCCAGTTCTTGCGGATCACATCACATACCCCTTTTATATTACTGCTGTATGTCAGCATAATCTTCAAATCTTGTCCTTTCTGTGTATCTTGATGTATCCTATCAGATTTATCTGTGTCACAGGACAACCAAGGTCTAAACCTCTTCTTCCTATCTTCTTTGGATAGACTATTCAACTACCTATTTGGAGAATTTGCTGTACAAAATTAAAAGGAATTTATTTTACTTGGTGACTGGAGCACTTTGTTCGGATCCTGTGTGCCGTGGATTTTGTCTTACTTGGTCTGTTTTGCTCATATATGCAAATGACCCTTATGAACATCAGGTGTTTCAGCTAACAGTATGGTGCAAAGGTATGGCTTTGTATGAAGTTTCTTTATCTTGTGTGCAAGGGGCTGAGTTTATAATGACTGATTATGTACTCAGCTCTATGTACATAATGATAATACATACTTTTTAATATTCATAGAGCCCTGAAAAAAAAAAAATATTTACAGTCTGTACCTGATATTATATATCTGTCCCCGAACATGTATCTTTTGTAATGTGTGTGTGTGTGTGTGTGTGTGTGTGTGTGTGTGTGTGTGTGTGTGTGTGTGTGTGTGTGTGTGTGTGTGTGTGTGTGTGTGTGTGTGTGTGTGTGTGTGTATGTGTGTGTGTGTATGTGCGTATGCATGTAAAAATGAGGGGAATCCTGCAGAACGTCTAGATTTTTGCCTTATGTATATTTTGGTCAGGCTCCAATAAAATGTGTGGTTTTCCAGCAAACCATAGTAGATTGTGCTTCACATTTCATCTTATGCTCTTGGCATATCACTGTTCATTTGCATTATTTTTGCTGCGTGTCACTGTTGGTTGCGGCTTTTGTGTGCCACCATTTTGCTTATGGCTGCTGCGTTCTGTGAGCCAGGTGGCTCTGTATGTTACAGTTAATGACTTATAACTTGTTATGGTTTTCCTATGTAGATGACAGTGACCCCTGTTCTGTGGGGGATCTGTACTGCTTCCCAGTGTGTGTTTGGTTATTGAGCTAGCTTTGTAGAGCTACTGTGTATGTGTTAATAGTTCCTGTGTGTTCGAAATCATATATCTGATGTGAACATAGCAGATATGGCTATAATTGCCTGGTATGTTACCATTCTGGGTTTAATGTCAAAGCTCTGCTTGGAGAGAGGAAACTTAATTTCACTACTCTGAAACATGAGTAAAATTTATACTGCTCCGTGTGTTTATTTAATTTAATTTAATTTTTTTTTTTCGCAACTAATGTGACCTCAAGTCCAGGTCTGTCTGTAATGGTCTGTAACACTTTTATTTGTTTATTTATTTAAATTTGTTGACCGAGAGTGTCCGACTGGACGTAGGTCCATTTTCAGCGGAGGCCCGGGGAGAAAAGCTCCACAGTAAAATAAACAGACAGTAGTTACATACTAATAGTAGTTTTAATACCATGTTGTATGCAATGATCATTAAATGGGAGTGGGTGGCAACTTAAAAGGGAAGGGAGAATGGTCACAATATGATGACACGGGGTAGTGGCCCCCAACTTGAAACTTGCTGAGGACCCTCAAAATACTAGCATCAGCCTTGACTGGAAGTCTGACTTCTGGTGGTCACCAAGAGAACTTCCACTCCTGTTTTTGTTAGTTATATATTATAGAGCATGCTCAGGGAGCTCTTATGACAGCATACATAGTATATACTCCACAAGTGATAATCCATTGGCACTAAAGCTCTGGATGTGGGCTCTTTAGAAAATCAACTCCACTTACAGTGTGATGGCCTTAGTAACCCCTTATCTCTTGCATCATGTATGGCAGTGCTTCATAGAAAGCTTTGAAAGAAAATAGACCTCTGATAAGGTAGCCTGTCTAGAATGGAATGCAATGGGTGGCATTTTTCCTTGGACATAAAATAAAAGAGTTAACTAAGGGCTTGGCAACCCCCATCACCAATGGAAGATCCACCAGTATGAGCAAAAAAAATGATTATATGACACTACATCACCGACTTACTAAATTGGCATACACTACATTGACCACAAATGGCTAAAACTTCATAAATAAATAAATAAATAAAAAGAAACATCATTTTATACAGGGAAAGCCTCCTGCACCCATCAAACACCTCTGATAATTATATCAACCAACTATAAGACCACAAAACAGTGGAGAAAGGGCAAAATCTCGCAAATCAAACACCAGCATCCTACAATGAACAAGTTTGATGAAACAATCCCCTTAACAAAAAGTTTGATGTAAAAAAAGCACAATCAAACACACAGAACCCAAAATTCATAGTGTTAAAACAAATCTGGGAAGGATCAGGACAGTATATGAACATGACTGCAGCTCTTTGGGTTAGTGCTGAAGAGTATGTCTCATACATTCAGTTGCTGAGCACCAGTCAGTCAGACCAGGTAGCAACTGGCTGTGGTCAGTAAGAAAGATAATGAAAAAAAGGTGGAAGTCCTCTATAAAACAAATGAACACATTGATGTCATGGTCATGTTCATTCAAAAAGTAAATTCAGTGGATCGATACAATAGGACTGGCTCCTAGGAAGTCACATGCTGTCTGATGATATATTTTTCTTTGTTCCCTAAAACCACATGGAAGATTTGATAAAGAGATCCAGACTGGGAGATTTTTTCCAGGGCTGAATCATCTGGGAGCACCAGTGATGCTAACATCCTTGCATGTAAATTAAAAATAGGTGTAAATGAAAATCATTATCAGCAGAATTTTTTACTTCTTAAAGGTGGAATCCTATTATTCGGGTTCCTATTGGAACATTGAATACTGAATCATTCGAATCACTAAAGGTTGGCCTTTAATGATCGAATGATTCAATATTCGAATGTTCGTAAAATATTATTAAAAAAAAAAAAAGAAAAACTAAAGGGTGTAGGCAAGGGGCAAGCCCCCCTGCACCCCCACAACTCCTGTTACTTAAATGTACCAACTCCGAGATTGCGCTACAGTGTACGAAAGGGAGACCTTCCCTTTCCTGTGCTTAACTTCGTTAAAGTGCGATCTCGGAGTTGGTATATTTAAGTAGGGGGGTTTGGGGGGGTGCAGTGGCTCAAAGCAGTTACTTTTGTTTGTTTTGTTTTTTTTTTTTTTTTACATTTTCGAAGTTTTAGTACTTCGATCATATGGTGTCGACCATATGGTATTCGAAGTACTGAAGCTTCGATAATGTAACATGTAACCCTATTATTCACATAGCCAATATGCTTTTCTATCATTTTAGCAAAACAGCATGTCCACCAGGTTCAGGAGATCAACAAAACATTCCTTCCACCTCTTGACAATATTTCCATTTAAAATCAGTGTTTCTTCACTTCTGTTATGAATTACCAGGACAATGACCTGTCTCTCTTCCCAATTCTCCATTTAGATTACAAGAACCTATTCTGAGGCCATCTGGAAGTCATTCTCCATGGCTAGGAAAACTGTTTGCAGATGATGTTGTCCTCTTGGCCTCATGTATCTTTGATGTCCAGCAAGCACTGGGGTAGTTAGCCGCTAAATGCAAAGTGGTTAGAAGGAAATCAGCAGCTCTAGGTCAAAGGTCATGGCACCACTCTGCAGATGACAGTGGAGCTGGTTGCCACAGTATGGAGTTTGTTTTTTAGAGTTTTGTGTATGAATGA
>NC_056745.1:1024547866-1024580366 GCF_019279795.1 Protopterus annectens | reverse complement strand
CAAGTACTTAATACTACTTTTCCATCAGAACTGAATAGGGCCTTATGTGATGAGCTTTGTGTAAATTTGTGTCTACTCATTCTGTCATCAAGACTGGTAGCCAAACTAGTCCTTTGCTTGACCTGCAGTATCAATTTATTCCACAGGTGACAAATATGCTTTGTTATGAGCCCATCTCTCCAGAAGAGCCTTGTCTATAGTTTGGTATGCGTTTAGATTGCTAGTGTGGTTGTTTGCAGATACACTGGTTTTGCAAAGAAATGGGTGGTCAAAAACTATGTACAATTCATCTCAGAGCAGTGGTTAGCTTACTGAATATAAGAATGACCTTGCTAATCTTTGAGGATAGTCAAAGGGTTCCTGGCCTTTAATATTCTTGGTTAGAAATCTTTGAGACCTTTCCAGTTGATATGCTAGGATTTAGACATGCCACACGGGGTAGTGTATTCAATAGTGGTAAACACAAAGCCTTCTTTAACTGTGTTATAAATTTCAGAAGGAATGCTCAGCACTGTGCAGAGCTAACTGTAAATTATATCACATACTCAGACCCAGAGGACATAGCCAGTCTACTGGTGCATATATTTAGCTCTAACTTCAACCCCCCTCCCATTCCCATATCCCAATCATACCAGCATCCACCCACCCCCAATCTCCCAAGAGTAAGTCTTCAACATACTATCCAAAGCCAAAAACACTGCCACTATGGGGCTGGATAGCATGCCAGGATGCCCGCTAGCCAGCCTGAATCCGGACCTGTGAAACCCCCTATGAGGCTATTTAATATCAGGCTTTGTGTCAGATGAATGGAGTACAACAACAGTCAAATCCATGCCAAAAGTATGAGAAAACCCCAGTAATTATAAACCCATAACTCTGACCAAACTCATCTATAAGGTTATGAAAAGGAAACCAAAATAAAACCCATGGCTCAACTCTGAAATTAAAAAGAGGTACAAAGCCAAAATGCTGCAGTCAATGTGATCCAACAAGTTTAATAAACCTCTTCCAAAAAAACAAGACCAAATGTAAAATCTGTTAAGCTTTTTCATCCTTACAGAAATTAAGGTCAGCTAAACTTTAGGTTTGGGTTTTTACTCAGTGGGTTTGATGTAAAATTTTGTGTCTATTTTTTAATTATTTTTTATTATTATTCTTTTCATCTTTTGCTAATGTTTTAAAGACTGATGAAATATATTTTGGAAGGAAAACTTTATTTGAATAATTAATTACTTGACTGGGTTAATTATGTAAATTATTTAAAGTGGTTGATGCCATTTTCTCTTTTATTCTGGTGAAGTTCTTTGGCACAAGGTTCCACAGTGATGGTCCTCTTGTTTTTACTCAAAGTTTTTTATTTTTACAATATGTGGCCGAATAAGTGTTATACTATCATCCCCAAGTTCCAAACCCATCCCCCTTCTCTTTTGCTTTTTTAAAATCCATCTAAATCTTTTAAAGTATTGATTTCATAAATATATAGGATCAAAAACTCTTCCAAAGTCTTATCATAATACCTCATTTGTGATTTTTATCCATTACTGTTCTAATATTGTTAAAGAAAACTTGATAGTATGACTTTCCTTACCATGTGTATCCGTTGGAACTTTTCATATCATGACAGTGCTGTTTAGAGCTCTTTGTGTTTGATTTAATCCAGATTTAGAATATGTTGTAGTTGATTCTTAAAAGTTCTATATACTCTTCTTTCCTGACATAATGTCAATTTTATAGCTCCAGAAAATGGGTCTGTTTTTGAATTTCACACTATATTTATGTCTGATTTGGCTATACATTCAATTATAATGGGTATAGAATTCATCTATTACCCCAGATATTGATTTTGTATTTATAATAAGTGAGTCCATTAACTACCGAGAAAATTGTTAATTTAATTATGATTAGTCGTTTAAAACCCAGAATTAAGATATTAAGATTTGTAGGTATTCATAGTTTGATTTAGCCTAATAATCCAGCAGTTTTCTAAACTGCTTGTCCTAGTGAGGGCTGCAATGGTAGCAATCCAGAAGGGCAGACAAGACTTCTTTGCCCCACCAGCAGTCTCCAGCTCTTCTTGTGGGATCCCCAGACATTACCAGCTAAACTAAGAGATAACATTTCTTCAGGAAGTCCTGGTGTGACCTCAGACCTCCTCCCATTACTAGGAACACTCAGGAGGCATTCTAAGTTGATGACCAGATCACCTCAACGGACTCCTCAGTACTCAGAGGAGCAGAGGCACTACTCTGAGATCCTCTTGGATTATCAGTGATCATAATCTGTGACAAAGATCAAGCCCAGCAACCCTGGGAAGGAGCCTCATTTCCATGTACATATCCACCATGTCATCCTTTTGATCAGTACCACAAGCATGTGACCATGGAGGGCATAGACTGTCCTGTAAACTGAAAAGCTTTTCTGTTCTTTTATTTGTGTCAACCTGTGGTGGTGGTGGTGCTGCGGTAGTGTTGTCGCCTCACAGTAAGACGCCATCCAGTTCGATTCTCAGCTAGAGCGTCTTCTGTGTGGAGACAAGCGTGAATGGGCGTACCTTCATTGAAGGTTGTGAGTCAGGCCTGGCAAGCCGGTATGAAAAAATCAACTGCCAATCATTAGCGGACCGGAGTTCCGCTGTGGCGACCCCTAACCAGGAAAAGCCGAAAGACACAAACAAACTTCAGATAGGCTCCATCAGCCGAAAACAATCAGCCAAACTGAGCCCATCAACATAGTGGCAACATATGTCCTAGCATATTGTCTCTACTGTAAAAGTGGTTACAGGACCACACACTCGCCGGACAACTCATTACCCAACAGTGCTCTGTCCCAACTCTACCATTCCATATGCTAGTGCTTCTGACCCTGGATTCACTATCCCTCTAGGTGACAGCAGAAATCTAGGTGTTGCGGTCTCCCCTCTACTGATAGTAGAAGAGGGAGTAGGCCATTCCTTCTTTCTGCCTTCCCGGGCCAGTTCACAAGTGGTGACCAAACTCAAACGGTCAGTGCAGAGGAGCTCATTCACAGGCTAGACCATGCTATTCACCCTTTATCCTCAAAGGCTAAACATATCCCATATCTAATCTTGGTGCAGATTAACTATTCCCCTGGTGCAGACTAGGATATATTTTACTTACTGGGCTGACTACCATATAATGGATTGTTTTTGGTGCCACTTATGGGCTCCTGGTCCAGCCCCAACCTGTTCACCCTCACTCTGCTGGGGTTCACTCTGCTCCCCTACCCTTCCCCCAATTCCCACCCACTCCCACTACCTCTAACTTTATTCTAACATCAGATCACCTGACCCTCTGAATCACATCCACCATCCAATTAGTCTCTCTCACACCAACCACTTACTCTACCCACATTCCTACCTATCAACTACTATTCATTCAATATAACTCCCTCAACTTAGTCCAGCTCACCTACCACTACAATATCCAAACCTACATCTCCTTCTCACCCAACCCACAGCCTCCTCAAGTACAATAAACACCTCTCCCTTCATAATCTCACTCCCACTATGTCCAACAACCCCCAGTCTCGACTCTATTATACTCTCCTGCTTCTAGTTTGCCTACTCACCTGTCCCTCCATAGTCACCTCCTATGACCTCACAATCAGCCACTGCATCCACTCCAAATCCCCCACCCTACTCCCCAGCATTATCAACACCTCCACTCATGTAAGAATATATCCAGCCATATACACCCAACCCCCCCATACATCTCAACTCTCCCATATACTACTACTCTCCATCTAAAAAACAACCGAGTTTTCAATTTTACTCCCTAATCATCCACTACCTAAAAACTACCACCAGTATAACTACCCAGTTACTACAGAGAGGAGATATTCACCCCAACCCGGGGCCAGTAACCCCTACAAATAAGCCATGCAACTTCCAACTTCCAACTAAGCACAAGCTCACTGACTTATTAATACTAAACGTAAACATCCACAGTATTATTAATAAAATAGTAGACCTTCATGCTGCCATCTCCTTATATAACCCTGATATTACACTCATCACAGAGACGTGGCTTAAACTACATATCAAAGACAATTCCATTACCTCACCCAGTTATATCATTCTCAGGGTAGACTAGCTACATAAAACAGGCAGAGGCTTAGCCCTGCTTCACAAAACCAACCTACAACTCCAACTCCTGCAAAAAGAACCCCCCCAACTTCAAAATGCAGAAGCCCTATTTGTAAAACTCTCCTTAAACCAACATAAGCACCTAAACTTACTAGATATCTACATACCCCAGGTGATAACATAACCACCCTAGAATTCATACTTCACTGGGGCTCCCACTCCCTCTGTGGCTACCTCTCCTAAGCATCTTCATAACCTATCTATGAAAGTTAATATACAATCAAAAATTAATAACATTGATAGTATCTTTCATGAAGGGAAAAGTCTCAGACATAGGGGACATTCTGGAGGCTTTTAATTATCAAACACAAAAGGCAAACACACAAACTAGGAATCCAAAAAACCAAAGGCAAGCAGGAACAACGTAAAAACAGTTTATTGTAAGCGCTTTTGAAAAAAGACTGTGCTTTTCCTTCTTCAGACCTCAAACAAACATTTTCAAATGCTTATAAAACAGCCCTAAAATATCAATTAATTAATCAATTAGGCTAAGAATCAAATTTTAAAGTAAAAGATTCAGTTATTTAAGCCTTTCCAAAGACAGTTGTTTACAGTTACACTAAACAGCCCTTGGGTTACAGGAATCCATACTAACCTACCTAATGCATTTAAATACAATTCTAAAACTGTATTTTATTTGATTCAAACAATTATGAACCCTAAATCAAATATTTTAAAATGATTTTAAAACAAATATACAAATATAACATACTAAGCGGTCTTCCTAGAACACCCACATGTTCCATTTTTCAATTTCATCTTTTCAAAGAAAAAAACTTTAAAAAACATTTAATCGAAACTATTTCATTCAAACCTGGGGGCAAATATGCTGCAGTGGAGATTTGCCATCTTAATTCTTCAATTTCCAAATTAATTTGCCAGGGCCCTCCTCTAATGTCTGTACTAATATGTTTTAAAACTGAAAACCTAAAGGAGTGGTCTGGAAAATCACCAATGTGCCTGGCCAGTGCGTTATTTCTATCTTACCAATAGCGTACATATGCTCATAGATGCGTTGCCTTAGCTTTCTTTTGGTCTTACCGATATAGAAAGCATTACAGGCTTGGCACTTGGCACAATACACCACTCCCTTTGTATCACACGAAAATCTGCCATTGCTTTTATAAGACCTGTCCCTAATTTCAAAATGGGAATTTGTGTTTAAATGCTTACACTGTTGGCACCTTCCACACTTAAACATACCCTTGTTTTTATTAGGGGGTGGATTAGTAGAATATTGCAACAACTGTTTTAGATTCTGCCCTCTTCTAAAGGTGATTTTAGGTTTGTTGCAAAAGAACTTTGTATAAACCAGATAATAATCCAGGTTGTTTACTAAATAATCTAAAACAAGACCTAGAGGATGCACTTGGCATTCTGTTTAATCATAAAACTGGCTATGCAATTGCAGAATGGAGAACAGCAACAATAATCACCCTGCACAAAGTGGGGGGCCATCAACTGACCCTGGGGACTACTGACCCATAAGTCTAACCAGCCTCATCTGCAAGGCCATGGAAAGAATTATCATGGACCTTATCAACAAGGACATAGGTGACCTCCAAATGCTGCACCCAATCCAGGTTGGCTTTGTTAAGGATAGATAATGCTTATTAAACCTGACGACTTCTTTGAGAATGTCACCAAAGCCATGGATGAAGGTAAGACAGTGCACACAACCTTTTCAAGGCTTTTGACACAATTCCTCACTCTGGCATCATTGAGAAACTCTCCCAGATAGGAATTAATTCTTATGTTACTAGAGGGGTAGCCAAGTGGCTCACCAACAGAACACACTCTGTCAAAACTGGTGACTCCACCTCTACCAGTAGACCTGTCACAAGTAGAATACCACTGGGTCTGTGCTGGGCCCTTCACTGTTTAGCATCTATTTCTCAGAAGTCCAGGCCAAAGTAGAAGGTCTTTGGTTTACCAAGATGACTGATGATTGCAAACTGAGAGCAACCATTGAGTCCTCCAATGATGTCAACATATTACAAGAAGGGCTAACACAAACAAATGATTGGTGCTAAAGCGATAGTCTAAAATTAAATGCAAAAAAAAAAAAAGCATTATTATTCCCTTTGGTAAAACAGAATATCCTACAAATGACAATATTGACAGCACCCCACTGTGTTCCCACCCAGTGGTGTGAGACTTGGGAACACAGGTTGATAGCAATATGCATTTTGACCTCCATGTTTCCACAGTGGTAAGGAAAGCCTTCTACATAGCTTACCTCATAAGCAAGGGCATAGCATCCAGGTCAAGGGATGTACTAACTCCACTGTACTCGACTCTCATCAGACCACTAATAGACTATAATGCACCCTTTTGCATGTATCTCACTAGACACCTGCAGCAGCTGGAGAGGCTTCAGAGGTTTCTCACTGAGAAAATACAGGAACTCTAAACCATTACCTACATGGACAGGCTGAAAGCCCTGTCACTTTACTCTGCTTTTTATAGGCTGCTGAGAGGTGGCTTGTGCCTGGCTTATAGGGAAATCTCTAACCCTGCTCTAATGGAAATGCTACACATCTGCAAGTCAAATGGCACAAGAGTCACTCACTCTAGGGATCTCAGCCTAGCTTGTGACATTAACAGAACATGCTGGAGAGACAGACGTCTCCCAGAGACTGCTGGTTCTTTGGAAGAGAATTCCTATTCACGTAAAACAGAGCTCCTCACTGACCCTATTCAAACACAACCTGGATAATTGGATGGGAGACCACAAATTCACCCCTGGGATGGCAGCCATGTCCCTTATGGATAGGGGCAGCCAGTGTTGATCACAGACCCACTCTGTTCATAAATTTATTCTGTGAACTACCTAGAAAGAGCAACTGGGGATACTTGAGATTAACATGGCTAGGATTGTAAAGGCTCTAGGGCCACTAGCCTAGTAACCACCTATAAACCTATAAACCAAGGAGAACACACCTAAACAGGAAATGAACCACAGGATCAAGCATGTGGAAGCAGTAACAGTATTTCACCAGTATATTACTATAAGATTTCTTAATCCACAGTGATGAAGCGGTAGCGTTGTTGCCTCACAGCAAGAGGTTCTCCCGTTCGATTCTCAGCTAGTGTGCAGGGAGTGCCTTCTGTGTGGAGACTGCATGTCCTCCCCGCGGGTCAAGTGGCATTCTGAAAGACATGCGTGAATGGGCGTGCTTTCGTTGAAGGTTGGGCATCGAGCTGGCAACTCGGCACCGTGAAAATCTACTGCCAATCATTAGCAGACCGGAGTTTCGCTGTGGCGACCCCTAACTGGGAAAAGCCGAAAGACAACATTACTATAAGATTTCTACTGGCAAACTTAATTATCTTTAGTGAGAATGGGAAATCCTGCCAGGGAAAATTGTACAGTCTCAGGAGAGTGTGTCATTCTAAATTCAAACCACTCCCCACATAGCAGCTCAATGACCTTAACTAGAATTTTATAATAAGGCAGATGGGTAAGTTAGATATGCAAACAGAAATGTGGACAGATTCATCCAGCTCAGTTAGTAAGACCTACAATTTATTTATTTATTTATTTAGTGCATTTTTTTTTACTAGGATAGTTTGACTAGGCAGAATGCTACCCCTTTTCAGAGGAGGCCAAGGGAGAAAATCTTCACAAAAATCCCAGCATTACATAAGTAAAATGGTAAACAGAGGTATAGAAATAATCAACAAATATAAACAATTTGAAAAGAGTATCATTAATTAATAACATCGTAATGAGCTGTGAAACTTTTTCTGCATAGAAAAGCTCCATAAGAAAAAAAATTACATAAAGAACATAGTAAATGAAGGTATGCAAGTAATCAACAAATCTACAATGTTTAAACAGAGCATCATTAGTTAATAGCAGCATCATCTAAAATGATTTAAAATATTTTTGGAGAAAAACTTGGTAGAAGTACAGAAAAAGAGGAAATGGAGAATTAGTACTAAGAAATGAGAGAGAGAGAGAGAGAGATAGAATGTTTTAGGATAGGTAGAAGGAAGGAGAGAGAGAAAGAAGTAGAGAGCAAGGAGGAAACACTGGACCCATAACTGAGGGAATTGTGCTTGGAAAGAACAGAAGATAGTAAAGGGCAGGACATCTATTATCCAGGAGTTGTGCATGTTCATAGACAGGTAACTTTTAGATATTCTCCTGTTCCTTAAAAGACTAGATGTTTATTATGTTTCTTAGAGATAGAGAAAGGGAGTTGCAAATTTTGGCCAGAAAATTGGAGTGCAACGAGTCATCAGCTGAGGTGTGCTTTCCTAATAGTTACTAACATTTTGTCAGTGGACTCAGCTGTTTACTTGAGTTATAAAAGTGGGGAATATTTCTCAAACTAGGACATTTGTCTGAAAAATAGATGAGTTTATGGGATGTGACTAGTTGAGAAAGTGTAAAGTAACACCTTAGAACCAACCACTGAAGTTTTTATTGAGGCCAGACAGTGATTTGTCCTATAATGGCGATTGGTGTCAAATTTTGCCACCCTATTATAGCACTGTTCCAAGAGTGAGAGACGAGTGGATTGTTAGTTAATCAAGATGGGAGCAGCATATTGTAGTGCAGGGATGAGGGGGGACTGAGCAATACATTTTCTGGCATTAACTGTGAGGTGCTGTTTGACTCTATAGACTGCACCTAGTTTGCCTATCTATGTTTTTTTTTTCATCATGCTCTTCAGCTCTCTTTTTGTTTTGGTGGGGGTTAGCTAGCCGGGCTGTGGAATAAAGTAACTTGCCCTTTCTCTAGCTTGGCTTAAATTCTGCCATTAAAGCTGGCAAGTGAAACTTTGTGTTAATAAACCGGATTATTTCATCCTTTTTTGAGGAGAAGGAAGTCTGGCCATCTGCTCTGTGGATGAATGTAACTTTGCCCTTTTCACTTGGTCAGTTTAAATTCTACCCTTGAGGTGCATTTGTGTGAATAAATCTGAATATTTATGCTTTTTTTGGGTGGGAGTGGCACTAACATTGTCCTTTTCATATTATTTTAATGTCTGGCTATTGTACATTTGTATGAAATAAATTGCACTATTTTTTGAAACACATATCAAACTGTCCTCAGTTTTATAGAATGTTCTTGTATTTGCTTAATATTTTTGATCTGCAAGTTACTCTTATATTGTTTGCTTAGCTTATAGTCTGTCTTTACATGACTAGTGTGCTATAGCATGCAATATACTGCAATCTTTACTCTCTTTCTCTCTGAGTGCTGTATTTGTAAAACCAAGTTGCAACTGTTCCTGATTTTGCAGAATATCCCTAAATTTGTTTCATCTTGATCTGTTCCTGATTTAATTTGGGGTCATCTGTCCATGTAAGTTACCAAATCCTGAACTACTGGGCCAGCTCTTAGCTGTGTGTTGTCAATATTGTACTCAACTTTCTAAAGAAGATAATGCATTTTTGACATTTAGCTTTAGTCTGTGATTCTGGCACTAGTTATTTGTTTGGGACAAACAATATGGGTGTTTGGATTTCAGCCTTAGTCTAGGGGAAGGCTTGTTGATTAAGTTCTTGGGGGTGTAATACTCTATTTTAAGGAGCTGAATAGTAGCAGAGGAGAAGACACTAGGGGCTGTTAATAGCTGGTGGTGTAAAGTACTTGGGTGATAACTGGAGTGGTTATGGAAAGTTGTATATAGAGCTAGGTATTGTTAACATGTCAGATAGCAATTGTGAGGTATAATAATATAATTGTGTATAACAGTAGCATTGTAGATGTGAAGTACTTAAGAATGAAACTGATGAAAAATGAGAGAAGAGCAGCAGTGAAAGTGATGGGTAAAAAAATATATATGTTAAAACTAGGGAGTCGTTAGAAGGATGTGATGTGAAAGTAAGAGGGAAAAATAATGGTTAAAACTAGGGAATAGTCTGAGAGTAGTACTGGGTTAGTGCTTAAAGGAAAAAGTAGGATAGTGTGGTGGATGAAGATGGAGGATAGGAGAGTGAAAAGTGGGAGGGTTTGCTTAATGTCTGTTTTGCTAGAGTATTAGAGATGTGAGGAAATTTGACTGGGGAATATCTATAGTTATGTGTAATGCCATGTTATGCCTTTAAGAAGGCTAGGAAATTGGTGGAATCCTGGGTGGAGACCGGGTGCTATGAATGTAATGGAATGTGGGGTGGTTGGGAATTGGGCATGGGCGGACAGCAAAGCAGCAACAGCTCCCAAACCAGCAGGGAATAATAATAAAATAAAAAGATACTGCTTTATAATAATAATGCTTGGAAAAAGAGTATATTTGTTTCTATGCAGTCTGAGGAGATTGTACAGTTGTGTTATTATTTCAAGGGTGCATGGATGCTTATAGGGAATGTGGAAGGAATTAAAGGGCTAGAAATTCTGGAAGTAAACATGCAGAACTCTTGTGCTTGTACTCAATACTACAGTGCAGACATTTATATTTGATGTTTTACAATTATTTCACCTTTTTCAGAAATAAATTTTTCCACAGAAATATATATCCTCCCATACAATATACACATGTGCTGCCTCTGCCTAAGTACATAGTCAGCCAGGATATGAGAGGTGTGTGTAGTAAAATTATTTCAGTTCCTTTCTGTTGTGCATGACAGGTCTCTATAGCAGGGGGGATCTACTTTGGGAAAGCAAGTAAGAAGAATCATTACTGTGCATGTAATACAGTTGTAGAAGTATGAATCCAAGTAACAGGGTTGGTGGACAGTGCTTCAAGATTCAAGAGGGATAGAAGTAGAGTCTAATGACTCTCTCAGTACATATATTCTGTCATTGTGTGTTCAACCTGTATTCACTTTAGAAATTAATTTAGGTGTCACCTTGCCGCAAGACAAAAAAAGATTCTCACCTTTATAATATTGACTATGCAAGAAAATCAATCCGTCTTTCAACGTGCCTTTCTCCAAGGTACAGATAATATCCCAATAATGGAGTCTTAAATATTGAAGATATCACCCATGGTATGAAAAACAAAAGTCTTAAATATGCTGTGCCAGAATCTATATAGACAAATGATCTGCAACAAACAAAATTATGAAAGTCAGATGGTCAGGTTCTTTTAAGCTTGGGAACCAGTTATCAGCTAATGGTAATATCAAGCTGCATCAAGATTATATTGACTCTTGTCTAAAATTCAGAATCTAGAATGCATGTTAGGACAGAAGAGGCATGACAGGAAGTTAGAATAAGCCAGTAGGGGGTTCTTCTATTGTGCACAAGATTACTGCAGCATTCAAATATCTATGTGCAGGAAGCAATAACAGCTAATGATCTAGGCAGTTACCACAGAGTAGGTAAACAGCAAGAAGATGTAAAGTACCCATTGTGGGCCATTAAAACTTCTATATCTGTTGGTAAAGTTGTATACTGCAAGCAGCAGTTCAGCAAAGAGACTGAGGCTCGAATGTAAAAAGGAAGGATTGGCATTATTTTGTTCTGCCACTGGGTAGTCTAACAATCAGGCTGACCTTTTGAATAGTCATCTACGATTATGGAGACAAGATACAAATCACCAGTTTGTTTCAATCTAGTCTGACTCTGTGGCACAGGGGATGGATTCCCACCTCCTACCCATGAGAACAGAATTTGATTAGCAGGCCTGGCAGTAGGAGGAATTAGGCTGGGATGGGGGGAATGAAGAGGTAATGGCCCACTCACCTCTACCAGGGAAAAAGCAGGGTTTGTGCACACTCAGAAACACACTGGTGGATGCAAACACCCTAGTGGAGATAGAGGAAGCTCAATGTTCATGCACGAGGGTGGTGTAGGAGGTGCAGCATGACTGCTTGGAGAGAATGCCCCTTGCAGATGTGTTGAGATAACCTCTACTATCATCCCATTGCATACTTTCCCCTACACCTTGGCAGGTATGTGCTATTGGGATGGAGAAACTAAGCAGAAAACATGAAACCACCCCTGAAAGCTATCTGAATGATGGCCCCCTGGTTTACCCACACCCGAGTGATGGGGAACAAATGGGCTGTTTGGATGTGGACAGGACTGACTGACATACAGTAGAGAAGAGAAGTGCGAAAAAAAAAAACATTTTTGTTTCCGACTGGTATGTATGATATATCAAGATATAGTTCTGTACTTTGATTCCTCACAGTAAAATGAAGTAAAGCAAAAGCTTTAAAAACTGTGAGTTGATTAGCAAATATCCTTTTTCAATTTTTTCTGCCTTTACTGGGGTCTACATCTTAAATCAGAATGCAGTGTTATTATCATACCTCTCAACCTCACAGGGCAAACAATCTGGACAAAGCTAGAGATACTGCGGGAACAAAGGCCCCAAAACAGGGACGGGTTTTAAATAAACTTTGGAAGTTGATAGAATGACAGATTTCTCATAATTATATATTTTCTGAAGGATATGAAGACATAAACTTGAATGTCTGTCATTTAGTGACTTACAATCCTCAATGATTTTCCAGAAAAACACACATTTTATAAGGAACAATCCAAAAATAAGAGGAGAAAATCTGGACATTTTGCGAAAAATCTGGACATTTGAGAGGTATGGTTTGTTGGCTATTGGTGAAGCACCCACCAAGAGGAGAAAACGCTGAGAGAAGAAAGGAGCCACTTTTGAGATTTTAAGTATTTTTCCTCTGTTTATTTGATAAGTTTTTCTGCATAGCTGCCTAGTTTGAGCATTTTCTGGCTTGTTAAACTTGATTTCTGCATTAGTAGCTGTATTTAGAGCACAACCAAAAGCTGTTTACTGAATTTCCTGTTTGCACTTAATTTTAAAATCTTTTTTTCTCAAAACTTGCATATTTTCTGTCTTTGACCTAGCACTCGTGTGTGGGGTCATTTACTGCACTGTTATAACTTGATATTACTTGTGAACCTCTGCTATCTCTGAAAAAACAAAAAACAAAAAAAATCTTGCTTTTTTCCCCACTTTTCTGAGATTTAAAAAAGTTCAAGTTACAGGCTTGCTGTTCTTGAACTGTTTTGTAAGTTTCTGTGAGGCCATTTTTGCTTGGGCTAAAGGAAAGTCTCTCTGTTGATCAGTGGCAGTGAAAAACATTGAGCTGCTTCCCTGCCCCGTGGGAGTGGTTACTGACTTGAAACTGTAGTTTTATTGGCCAAAAAGGGTCATTTCCAAAACTCCTTCATCTTCCTCTCTTAAAACCTAGTTGCCTCATGGTTTTGGCGTCTTTTCAGGCTTGTTGGCTGTTGGTGAAGCACCCACCAAGAGGAGAAAATGCTGAGAGAAGAAAGGAGCCACTTTTGAGATTTTAAGTATTTTTCCTCTGTTTATTTGATAAGTTTTTCTGCATAGCTGCCTAGTTTGAGCATTTTCTGGCTTGTTAAACTTGATTTCTGCATTAGTAGCTGTATTTAGAGCACAACCAAAAGCTGTTTACTGAATTTCCTGTTTGCACTTAATTTTAAAATCGTTTTTTCTCAAAACTTGCATATTTTCTGTCTTTGACCTAGCACTCTTGTGTGGGGTCATTTACTGCACTGTTATAACTTGATATTACTTGTGAAC
The DNA here is from genome assembly GCF_019279795.1 of Protopterus annectens. Lineage (NCBI taxonomy): Eukaryota > Metazoa > Chordata > Ceratodontiformes > Protopteridae > Protopterus > Protopterus annectens. The sequence goes on along the minus strand of NC_056745.1, from coordinate 1,024,566,710 downwards.
CTCTGCTATCTCTGAAAAAACAAAAAAAAAAATCTTGCTTTTTTCCCACTTTTCTGAGATTTAAAAAAGTTCAAGTTACAGGCTTGCTGTTCTTGAACTGTTTTGTAAGTTTCTGTGAGGCCATTTTTGCTTGGGCTAAAGGAAAGTCTCTCTGTTGATCAGTGGCAGTGTAAAACATTGAGCTGCTTCCTGCCCCCGTGGGAGTGGTTACTGACTTGAAACTGTAGTTTTATTGGCCAAAAAAGTCATTTCCAAAACTCCTTCATCTTCCTCTGTTAAAACATAGTTGCCTCATGGTTTTGGCATCTTTTCAGGCTTGTTGGCTGTTGGTGAAGCACCCACCAAGAGGAGAAAATGCTGAGAGAAGAAAGGAGCCACTTTTGAGATTTTAAGTATTTTTCCTCTGTTTATTTGATAAGTTTTTCTGCATAGCTGCCTAGTTTGAGCATTTTCTGGCTTGTTAAACTTGATTTCTGCATTAGTAGCTGTATTTAGAGCACAACCAAAAGCTGTTTACTGAATTTCCTGTTTGCACTTAATTTTAAAATTGTTTTTTTCTCAAAACTTGCATATTTTCTGTCTTTGACCTAGCACTCTTGTGTGGGGTCATTTACTGCACTGTTATAACTTGATATTACTTGTGAGCCTCTGCTATCTCTGAAAAAAACAAAAAACAAAAAATCTTGCTTTTTTCCCACTTTTCTGAGATTTAAAAAAGTTCAATTTACAGGCTTGCTGTTCTTGAACTGTTTTGTAAGTTTCTGTGAGGCCATTTTTGCTTGGGCTAAAGGAAAGTCTCTCTGTTGATCAGTGACAGTGAAAAACATTGAGCTGCTTCCCTGCCCCCCGTGGGAGTGCTTAGTGAGTTGAAACTGTAGTTTTATTGTCCGCTTTGGGTCAATTCCTGGCTCTTTCCAGCCCCTGCTATCAAGCATGCTTTAGAGTGCTTTTAGCGCGATTTAGGAGTTGCCACTAGAGCAGCATCGGGCAGCGCCGGTTTAACAAGGTTAAACTTTTTCTGGCTCCATAAAGTCTGCTCTTCATTTTTCCCTTAGAACTGCTCTACTAGTAATCTAAACAGTATATCCCTTAACTAAAAAGCACAGCACTTGTTCCTAAAAGCTTTTACTTGTCTTAAAAGCATCTTCTTTCAGGTTTAGCACTTCTGTATTATACAAAGTCCTCACTAGCAAAGCCCCAGGAGTACCCACTTCCTTACTAAGTCCTCTCTTATTCAGTTACACCCCTAACTTCTAAATTTCTCTAGCATGTCGAAGGGCCAGATGCTGGCGTCCTCTCCTGTCCAGTTGGTGAATTTAGAGTATTGAGGCAATGTTACAATTGCCTCATGTACACTGACAACCCTCTCCTCCTCCCACATAACACAAATACTTGCGAGAGATGCAGCTATTTAGCCAAACTGGAGGCTGAGCTCTCTCAACTCAGGACTGGCAAGACCAGACAGGAGGAGAAGGCAACTACACACACCACAAAACCAGTCTCACATAAAGCTATCACAACAATGAATCAAACACATAAACACACAAAGTCATACTCGGAGGCTCTGAGCAAAATTTACCTAAACAGCAGAGGCCTCCAAAGCAGACATCCAAGCAACTGCCACCTCATGACACACCACAGGCAACACATAAACCACAAAATCAGTGTGCAAAGCAGTCACAGCCCTTAAGGCCAAATACAACACCAAACATACTTGTCATAGGTGACTCCATAGTCAGACACACTGACGTCCCACTCACCAGGCTGAACAAGGAGTGGGTCACAGTAAGCTGCCTATCGGGCGCTAGAATCCTCCACATAACACAAGCACTCGGGTCACTCCACAGCAAGTACAAATATGACACAGTCATTGTCCATGCTGGTGTGAACGACCTGAGACGCACCTCCTGGACTACATGAAAGAGACATAGAGGAGCTCTCTGATTATGTAGCCCAGGCAGGTATGACCCTGACCCTGAGCAGTATCCTTCCTTCACCAAGAATGATGCCACAACATAGAGACAAGATGATCAGCTTTAACAATTGGCTTAATTTCTGGTGTCATTCAAAGGGATCCAGTGTCTGTCTGCCTGGGATGACATGCTTGACAAGCCACGCTGCTTGAAGGGCGGCTTGCACCTGTCACCCTGGGATTCTGGATATTGGCTAAGGCTCTTGCCACCCCATAGTGCCTTTTTAGGCAAGGCTCAAATTCTAAACCTACCACCTTAGAAAACAAAATGGGAAGAAACTAAGGGTAATGCTGCTCAATGCCAGAAGTCTAAATCTTAAAATGCACGACTCGAGGCCCTTCTCAGTATGGAGAACATCGATGTCTGTGCTGTGACTGAAACCTGGTTCAAGGCTCCTGAGAGCACCCCAGCACTATCAGGTTTTACCTCATATCATGCTCCGCCCCAAAACCCAGACCACACCACAAAAGGAGGGGTGTATCCATATTCATCAAGGATACCCACACCTCCAGGTTGGTGGCAACGCGAAGCATCGGAAACCATCCAGGTGCAATTAACCATAGGCAAAACTGCTCTACAATTTGTAGCATGCTACAGGCCACCCTCTCAAACTCAGGAACCCCACACAGCCTTCCTGAAGACACTGGAGGGTATAAATGTATCTCCAAACACCATTATATTGGGTGACTTCAACTACCCGAATATAGACTGGGAACATTACTCAAGCCCCAACTTTCTAGCCCAAAGGTTTCTGGAGTTCATAAATTCAAATGCCATGGAACAACTAGTCACCGTTCCCACAAGAGGAGAAAATATACTAGATCTCATCATCACAAACATGGGGACAAAATGCTCCACACTGGAAGTATATCCCTCATTGGTGAGATCAGATCACAAACTTATCTCACTGGAAATCCACATCCCGCCCCCACCCCAAACAAAAAAGACCACAGTGAAGAACTTCTCTAAAGCAAACTTCACACTACTCAAGACTGGTGTGGTATCCTTCAAGGCCCCCGAGCCTGTGGAAACCACAATCCAAGCTGCGGAAGCCCTTACAAATGCCTCCTACGAACACCTCCAGGACTGTATGGATCAGGCAATCCCTAATAAAACCAAGACTCTTTCCACCAAGGGCAAACGTCCAATCTGGTGGTCCCCAGCCATAAACAAACTTTACAATAAGAGGAGAAAGCTGTTACATGATAGAGCAAAATCCATAAAAGAGAAGACACTCCTGATCATTATTAGTAAAAAAATACGAGCACTCATAAAATCATCCAAGGCCAACTTTGAGAGAAAAATTGCAATAGATTCAAAAGACAATCATAAGGCCTTCTTCAGCTATGTTAGAAACCTGGGTGGAAACTCCCAGATATGTGCAGAATTAGTCCAAAATGATACAAAAATCACTGAACCCACAGACATTGCCAACATACTGGCAGACAGGTTCAGTGCAAACTTCACCCCCCTCCCCCCCCCCAAAGGAGAGATAACTATCCCAACGGAGTGTAGCCTCCCAGACATCTCAAATGCGCAGGTGAAAGCTGCTCTCTCTAAAGCTAAAAACACAGCATCAATGGGACCGGATGGTGTCCCCGGCTGTGTGCTACACGAACTCAATGAGGAACTAAACCCGCATATAAGGCAGCTGTTTAATCTTAGCCTTACCACAGGATACGTGCCCAAGGAGTGGCGTACGGCAACTGTGGTCCCACTCCACAAAGGCGGTGCCTCTACGGACCCTGGTAATTACCACCCCATAAGCTTAACAAGCCTGGTCTGCAAAGCTATGGAGAGGATCATAATGGAACTCATAAACAAAGACATAGGGGACTTGCAGACATTGGATCCGACCCAGTTTGGCTTTGTCAAGGGCAGATCATGCCTTTTGAACTTGGTCGACTTCTTGAAACAGTCACCAAGGCCATTGATGAGGAAAGGCAGTCCATACAGCCTACCTTGACCTTGCAAAGCTTTCGACACAATACCCCACTCGGGTATTATAGAGAAACTTACCAGCTTAAATGTAAACCCATATGTCACAAGATGGGTTGCAAACTGGCTAAAGGACAGAACCCACAGGGTTAGAGTTGCTGGCGCCATGTCAGACTCCAAGCCAGTCACAAGTGGTGTCCCACAGGGCTTCGTCCTTGGCCCCTGTTGTTCGGCATCTACTTCTCAGAAGTACAGGCAAACATAGGAGGACTATGGCTGACAAAGTTTGCAGATGACTGCAAACTGGCCACAGTGGAAAGTACATCGGACACAGATATCCTTCAGAGGGGTCTCACGGAAACTGATAACTGGTGCCAGAGCCATGGCCTGAAGTTAAATGCCAAAAATGTATAGTCATACCCTTCGGGAAAAACAAGGTAACCCCAAGCTACCATATAGGTGGCAATCCATTAAGCACAGAAAAGGTTATCAGGGACCTGGGGACCCAGGTTGACAGTGGCCTTTCTTTTGACACTCACATTGCTAAAGTGGTTAGAAAGACCTTCTACATTGCCCACCTGATCATGAAGGGATTCACATCCAGATCAAGTGAGGTCATTGTTCCCCAGTACTCTTCACTTATCAGACCAATGATCGAGTACAATGCCCCATTCGGGATGTATCTCACCCGACACCTGCAGCAATTGGAGAGACCCCAAAAGTTCCTCACCAAAAGGATAAAGGGACTACAAAATCTGTCATATGCTGCCAGACTGAAGAAACTCCAGCGCTATTCAGTCGCATACCGCCTGCTCAGAGGTGACCTGTGCCTGACATACAAGGCCATGTCCAACCCAGAATTAATGGACATGCTCCACCTCAAAAAATCCAAATCTACCAGATCCACCAGAGCAAGCGACTTAAACCTTAGCACGGCTATAAATAGGACATGCTGGAGGGATAGATTTGTCACCCAGAGACTCCCTATGCTGTGGAATAAAATACCAGTCCATGTGAGGCAGAGCACCTCGCTGGCTCTGTTCAAGAGAAATCTTGAACGGTGGATGGGAGATCATAGGTTTACCCCGGGAATCATCTCTGTGTCACTACTGGACAGAGGCACAACAAACTAATGGGCACAGTATTTTTTAACATAAGGGGTGGCGTAAGCCACAAAACTTTGGGCTAGGCTTATAAATGCCTTAGGGCAGATAGCCTAGTATAAACCTATGAACATATGAACCTATTCGACCATTAACTGTGCATACATTTTTTCTTCTGGCTGTCTGTGATATTCTTCTTCTTCTTCTGTTTAGAGTTGCTGAATGCTTTCTAACCCTCTCTGCCAAACATGATCCATTATCTCATTTTGTTTATCTTCATTACAGTTCAGAAACGTATTAACTATACATTTTTTGTTAACAGGAATAATTTGTTGCAACAGATTAATAGGTCAAAGGATGCCTAAAAATGTTTTTTTCACACACTAAAGAATTATTTTGGTGATGTAACTATTCTTAAAAATAATTTATAGATATATTACACATAACTAGCAAATTATGTTTATTGTCTTTTAATGTTAAAGGCTATAGTTCTTTTGCCAACAGACCACAAATTATGTCTTTTTAGGATAAGATGGGAGAAAACATTATTTGCTTTAAAGAATCCACATAAATCAAGAAAAAGCTTAAAACTCCTCCCTGTACATGGGTGCAGCAAGTACTTGTAATTACTGAAGGTGTTAATTTTCATAAAAAAAGACTGAATGATTTTCAGAAATCAAATACTCATCAGATGATATGAGGAGATGACATAACTCCTCTTCTTCTTCTTCTTCTTCTTTCAGCTTTTCCCGGTTAGGGGTCACCACAGTGGATCACCTGTCCGCTCATGATTGGCAGTGGAGATTTACGGTGTCGAGCTGCCAGCCCGGCGCCCAACCTTTCACAGAAGGCACACACATGCACACACTCACACCTATGGCCAATTTAGAGTGTCCAATCCACCTAGAGCATGTCTTTGGGATGTGGGAGGAAACCGGAGCACTTGGAGGAAACCCACACGACCACAGGGAGGACATGCAGACTCCACACAGAAGACACCCCAGCTGAGAATCAAACCGGAGAACCTCTTGCTGTGAGGTGGCAATGCTAACCGCTGCACCACCATGAGATGACATAACTCTTCTAGTAAGCAATATTGATATAATGACTTAAAATAAGTCAGTTTCCCTCTTTGTGTTTTATATACACATCACAAAGAATAACAGTGCATGTATGTGCATGCTTGTATGTCTGTCTGCATATCTTTGTGTGTGTGTCTGTCTGTGTGTACATATGTAGGTATGGCTGGTATGCATATAACATATATACTCCCCTACTCTGACTTAGCAATGCATGCTAACCCTAACCCCAGCCCTGCCTCTAACCTTAACCGTACACCTTACCTTAGCTAAATCCTTTTCATAACATCACAATAAAAGGTATCTTTGTCACTCACTATGCACAAATACACACACACACACACACACACACACACACACACACACACACACACACACACACACACACACACACACGTGTGCACGCACACCCGCAGATGTGCACACACACAAACACACACACACACACACACACACAATCTATCCTTTCACCAAACCCCTACCTTAACCCACAAACACTTACACCCATACTAAATCTGTCCCCATAATTACTCCTTCCTCTAATTCTAAACCACACACACACACCCATGCACAAGCACACACACACATACTCCCCTGCAATACAGACCCGCTTACCCTTACTGACAAAACACACTGTCCATTAAAATGCTGTTCTCTCAACATGGGAGTTTGCACAAACTACAGTGTACTACATTTGATCAACCAAAGCAGCATTTGACAAATGTAGTGCAACTATATATGTATCTCTACTGTGCACAATCTTGCACAGAGTTAGCACCAGCAGAAGGGATCAAATGACTTTTGATCACTTCTGCCAGTATTAAACACATTCAACGTTATGACTATTCGATTATATGGAGTGGTCTCAGATATGTATATACGAGTCTACTTTGTTTCATTGAATCTCATGTCACTGAATTTCATTTCACTCACTACTGAATTAGTACATATGGCACTGTGTAGATTACTGTAAGGCAAGTAAAAGGTATATGCCCTTTTCCTCACTGTAGTGCAATCAAAACAATACATTTTAAACAGTAGACATGCATAGTTGCAATACCAATGACTAACTCTCTCCAGAAGAGAATATGTGCTCAAGCTATGCCCCCCAACCCCCCCAACTATATATATATATAGGAGACTGGACATTTCCTTGAGAGCAACAGACTAGAATGAAAATGAGGGAAGGCAGGTAAAGCCCTAGGCAGCATCAGAGGGAGGTAAGGGAAGCAGGATGATAGCATGTTGCTGGGATGTCAGAAAAGGGGAGGCAAGTGATGCCGTAAGAATTTATCCTAAGGGAGAAGGAGATAATGGAGGTAAGTCATCCTGTGAGGTACTTGACCTCTTTACAGATTTTTATTTAGTTCAGAAAAAATTAGTTTTGATTATATTTCAAGAAGGCAACTGCTGAATGCAAATACAGCTGTTCACACTTTTTTACAAGTTATTAAACCACCCTGAACATATTACATATCTATTTACTTGAATTTGTCTTTGTTGAGAAAACATCAATAACTATAGCAGCAAACATGTAGAAACATTATACAACAGCAAACAAACAAACATTTTATATATGCAACAATGCATACAAATTTGAAAGAGACACATACCTGATCTCCAAGATGAAAGCATCTTTCAGTACAGGTTCCTTTATCTCTTTATACTTTAATATTTTACCTTTTTTCTGAATATATTATGTGTATTGTTTTAACCTCTTAACAAAAAAAAAGAAAGAAAGTTAATAAGAGCTGGGTAATTTTACTAAAGAAGTTACTGGAATGAGAATGGACTCAACATTGTTTATTGAAGAGGGTCTTGCCAAATAATTTATCCCATCCATTCCAGCAACCAGTGAGACATACATTGCAGCATTTAAAGTGTCTCAGTCTATCAGAGAGGAGATGGTTGGTATAATAAATGCTTTCCACAGCCTACTAATGACAAAGTTATTAATTAGGATTAACTAAAAAGTTAAAAGATGAGGGCACAGGGAAAGGAAACTATGTCTTTTATTCCAGCATTCATTAAACGGGGAGTGATTCTGTCTTCCCTTGATTACATATTACAAACTGGAATAAAAGCGATGGATTCTCACAGCACTTCTATACCAAAAGAGACCAACAAATAGACATAGACATACACGATTAGAAAATACTATTAAAAATGGAGGTGTTGATGAAGACTCAATAGTAGAGTTGTAGCAAGGTTGAGGCCATGATAACCCCATTGGGATCCCCCCAAGTTTGAAGTTAAAGACCTAAAAAAAGTCATTTGCACTACAGTTGTCATGGCTGGGTTTAATCTGTTAAATTGTTAATGCCATTTACAGTTGTCACATGTAATGCTTTAATTCAGTTTGCAATGTCAAAAATTTGCTACATAGTGTTTTTCCTCTGTTGTTCAGCCCATACAAACTGACGGTATATGTTTTACCATTATAAATCATTAGCCCATTAATTTTGCCTTCAGGACCATCATCTCACCTGTCAACATTTTAACTGCACTGTTTTTTTTTTGTTTGTTTTGTTTTTTTTTTTTTTTTTTTTGCTTTTTTTGCTTTCTGTGATTTTTTTTGAACATTTTCTTGAAGTCAGTGACAGAAATTGTACTCATTGCTACCCTAGATCAAGTTATTGCCTTAATTTCTTCACTTCAAGCCCATATATTTAGTGTCCTTCTTAATTTTACATTATATTTTTCTATAGACATTAAATCATCTCTTTAAGAGTTTATATCACATTTTGTTGTCTCTTGATCAGTAAAATAGCTTGTAACAATCACATTATGCACCTTAGTTATTTTATGCATCTCTTTTTGCAACATTGCTTGTCAAAAGTGATTTTACTATCAAAGTTCTCTGTATGTACCCATTTAGTAAGGCTGGTCATAGGACAGTGTTAAAGAAAAATATCCAGCTCAGTGTTCCAGTTAATTATAACACAAAAGAAAACAAAATATAACTCATGGAAAAGTGCAGAACAAAAAGTCACAAAACCATTCTATTACTTATGTGTTTTATATACACATCACAAAGAATAACAGTGCATGTATGTGCATGCTTGTATGTCTGTCTGCATATCTTTGTGTGTGTGTCTGTCTGTGTGTACATATGTAGGTATGGCTGGTATGCATATAACATATATACTCCCCTACTCTGACTTAGCAATGCATGCTAACCCTAACCCCAGCCCTGCCTCTAACCTTAACCGTACACCTTACCTTAGGTAAATCCTTTTCATAACATCACAATAAAAGGTATCTTTGTCACTCACTATGCACAAATACACACACACACACACACACACACACACACACACACACACACACACACACACACACACACACACACACACACACACACACCCGCAGATGTGCACACACACAAACACACACACACGCACACACACACAATCTATCCTTTCACCAAACCCCTACCTTAACCCACAAACACTTACACCCATACTAAATCTGTCCCCATAATTACTCCTTCCTCTAATTCTAAACCACACACACACACACACACACACACACACACACACACACACACACACACACACACACACACACACCCATGCACAAGCACACACACACATACTCCCCTGCAATACAGACCCGCTTACCCTTACTGACAAAACACACTGTCCATTAAAATGCTGTTCTCTCAAAATGGGAGTTTGCACAAACTACAGTGTACTACATTTGATCAACCAAAGCAGCATTTGACAAATGTAGTGCAACTATATATGTATCTCTACTGTGCACAATCTTGCACAGAGTTAGCACCAGCAGAAGGGATCAAATGACTTTTGATCACTTCTGCCAGTATTAAACACATTCAACGTTATGAATATTCAATTATATGGAGTGGTCTCATATATGTATATACGAGTCTACTTTGTTTCATTGAATCTCATGTCACTGAATTTCATTTCACTCACTACTGAATTAGTACATATGGCACTGTGTAGATTACTGTAAGGCAAGTAAAAGGTATATGCCCTTTTCCTCACTGTAGTGCAATCAAAACAATACATTTTAAACAGTAGACATGCATAGTTGCAATACCAATGACTAACTCTCTCCAGAAGAGAATATGTGCTCAAACTAAGTGGGGGGCTATGCCCCCCAACCCCCCCAACTATATATATAGGAGACTGGACATTTCCTTGAGAGCAACAGACTAGAATGAAAATGAGGGAAGGCAGGTAAAGCCCTAGGCAGCATCAGAGGGAGGTAAGGGAAGCAGGATGATAGCATGTTGCTGGGATGTCAGAAAAGGGGAGGCAAGTGATGCCGTAAGAATTTATCCTAAGGGAGAAGGAGATAATGGAGGTAAGTCATCCTGTGAGGTACTTGACCTCTTTACAGATTTTTATTTAGTTCAGAAAAAAATAGTTTTGATTATATTTCAAGAAGGCAACTGCTGAATGCAAATACAGCTGTTCACACTTTTTTACAAGTTATTAAACCACCCTGAACATATTACATATCTATTTACTTGAATTTGTCTTTGTTGAGAAAACATCAATAACTATAGCAGCAAACATGTAGAAACATTATACAACAGCAAACAAACAAACATTTTATATATGCAACAATGCATACAAATTTGAAAGAGACACATACCTGATCTCCAAGATGAAAGCATCTTTCAGTACAGGTTCCTTTATCTCTTTATACTTTAATATTTTACCTTTTTTTCTGAATATATTATGTGTATTGTTTTAACCTCTTAACAAAAAAAAAAGAAAAAAAGTTAATAAGAGCTGGGTAATTTTACTAAAGAAGTTACTGGAATGAGAATGGACTCAACATTGTTTATTGAAGAGGGTCTTGCCAAATAATTTATCCCATCCATTCCAGCAACCAGTGAGACACATACATTGCAGCATTTAAAGTGTCTCAGTCTATCAGAGAGGAGATGGTTGGTATAATAAATGCTTTCCACAGCCTACTAATGACAAAGTTATTAATTAGGATTAACTAAAAAGTTAAAAGATGAGGGCGCAGGGAAAGTAAACTATGTCTTTTATTCCAGCATTCATTAAATGGGGAATGATTCTGTCTTCCCTTGATTACATATTACAAACTGGAATAAAAGCGATGGATTCTCACAGCACTTCTATACTAAAAGAGACCAACAAACAGACATAAACATACACGATTAGAAAATACTATTAAAAATGGAGGTGTTGATGAAGACTCAATAGTAGAGTTGTAGCAAGGTTGAGGCCATGATAACCCCATTGGGATCCCTCCAAGTTTGAAGTTAAAGACCTAAAAAAAGTCATTTGCACTACAGTTGTCATGGCTGGGTTTAATCTGTTAAATTGTTAATGCCATTTACAGTTGTCACATGTAATGCTTTAATTCAGTTTGCAATGTCAAAAATTTGCTACATAGTGTTTTTCCTCTGTTGTTCAGCCCATACAAACTGACGGTATATGTTTTACCATTATAAATCATTAGCCCATTAATTTTGCCTTCAGGACCATCATCTCACCTGTCAACATTTTAACTGCACTGTTTTTTTTTTGTTTGTTTTGTTTTTTTTTTTTTTTTTTTGCTTTTTTTGCTTTCTGTCATTTTTTTTAACATTTTCTTGAAGTCAGTGACAGAAATTGTACTCATTGCTACCCTAGATCAAGTTATTGCCTTAATGTCTTCACTTCAAGCCCATATATTTAGTGCCCTTCTTAATTTTACATTATATTTTTCTATAGACATTAAATCATCTCTTTAAGAGTTTATATCACATTTTGTTGTCTCTTGATCAGTAAAATAGCTTGCAACAATCACATTATGCACCTTAGTTATTTTATGCATCTCTTTTTGCAACATTGCTTGTCAAAAGTGATTTTACTATCAAAGTTCTCTGTATGTACCCATTTAGTAAGGCTGGTTATAGGACAGTGTTAAAGAAAAATATCCAGCTCAGTGTTCCAGTTAATTATAACACAAAAGAAAACAAAATATAACTCATGGAAAAGTGCAGAACAAAAAGTCACAAAACCATTCTCTATTACTTATGTATATACAACCATCATGGTTGCACAATAACAGATAAGCCAGCAACTTCATGAGTTATGCCATTTGGTAATAGCATTTTTTTTTCAAAATAATGGTGCTCACTTTGATATAGAAGCACTTTGCAAAATAGCACTGTCAAAGAATTTATTGATACCTATTTCAGTTTTGAAGCATGCTCCTGAGTTTATGAAGGTTCTCAGAGAGATTTGTTTGAATTTTACATGTTTATTAAAATGGTCTGCGTGTATCCTGCACTATGACTTAATCTTGTGGTATAAGGCAAGGGTGTTCTCCACCCCTTTTAGGATCATAGGATCATAGGAGATTACTAGGCTATCAACATGTAAGTCATTTCAAGCCTAGCCGTTTCATCCCAATGTAATACCATAGAAATGTTAGTTAATACTCAAGACTGCATTTAGGGATAGCTGCCCATGTCCAGGAGGGTTGTGGGTGTTATTCCCAGTAAAAATTTACATTGCCCCATCCACTTGTCCAGGTTTCTTTTGAACAGTCACACGACAATGGAGGCTAGCACTGCATGTTTTTATGTTACTGGAGCTGTACTTTGGATTTTCGTGCTGTTCGTATATCTGTGTGGTTTTCGTCATTAAATTTGTGAAAAGGAAAGGAGCCGTGACTGTTTACTCCACTGGTGCTTTTTTGTTTGGTTCTTTTGAACAGTGTCATAGAGGTGCTCTGTTTCACATGAATAAGTAGCCTATTCCAAAGATGCAGCAGTCGCTAGAAGATAAATTTGTCCCTCCAGCATGTCCAATTTAAGTTGCAGGTCATATTTAGGTCCCTGGAATGGGTGGCCCTAGTCCTGTTTGATTTATGAATATGCAGCAAGTTCACTAGGTTTGGGTATGAGACTGGTCTGTAAGCCAGGCATAAGTCTCTTCTAAGAAGTCTAGATGATACAGAGTAAAGTGACAGGGACTTTAGTTAGTCAATGTATGGTATGTGCTGGAGTCCCTTGATCCTTTTTGTTAGAAACCTCTGAGGTCTCTACAAGTGTTGCAGGTGCTTTGTACGATACATGCCGAACAGGGTGCTATACTCAGTTATGGTCTGGATTAGTAATGAGTATAGAGGGGGGGAAATAACCTCTTTTGCTGTCGAGGTGATGCCTTTACTAATCAAGTGTGCTACATAGAAAGCCTTCCTTACTACAGTAGCCATATGGTGGCCAAAGTTAAGAACACGGTCAACTTGTGATCCCAAGTCCCTTACCACTTCGTGAGTACTTAGGGTATTGTTGTTGATTTGATAGTGTGAAGGACATTGTTTGTGCCGAAGGGAATGATGATGCATTTCTTTGCATTCATTTTGAGACCTTGACTAAGACACCAGTCGTTGGTCTGCATAAGACCCTCCTGGAGTATAGTAACATCATTTGGGGATCTTATAATTACACCCAGTTTGCAGTTGTATGCAAACTTCGTCAGCCACAACCCCTTAGTTTTAACCTGAACTTCTGAGAAGTAAATATCAAACAGTAGGGAGTCCAGCACTGACTCCTGTGGCACCCCTCTGGTAACAGGTCTGCTGTTTGATGTGGAATCACTCACTTTGATAGTGTGTGTGTCTGGTTTGTGAGCCAGTTCGCAATCCATCTTACAACAAAGGGGTTTACATTCAGTTTGCTAAGTTTACTGGTAATGCCTGAGTGTGGGATTGTGTTGAAAGCCTTTGCCAAGTCGAAGCATGCTGTGCACACATTTGCCATCATCAATGGCTCTGGTCACATTTTCAAAACAATCCACCAGATTTAACAGGCAGGATCTGCTGTTGATGAAGCTGAATTGCGTAGGATCCAGGGTTTGGAGGTCACCTATTTATTTATGAGGTCCATAATGATACTTTCATGGCCTTACAGATGAGGCTGTTTAGGCTTGTGGCTCTGTAATTCCCTGGGTCTGTTGCCAGACCACCTTTGTGGTGGGGAATAACTATTGCTGTTCTCCATTCCACGGGAACAACGCCTGTGGTTAGACTATGATTGAAAAAGGTACTTAATGGTGATGCTAGTTCATGTGTTAGCCTGTTTAGAAGACAGTCTGGGATGCCATCTGGTCCCATAGAGGCTGTGTTTTTTGCCTTGGACAAGGCTTTGATGACCTGTTCTTCAGATATGTAGGGTGGGGGGGGTTAGGGGCAAGGTTTGTGATAGATTTCACCAAACCTATCCACTAGTAGGTTTGCTATCTCTGTGGTATCAGTGTATGTGATACTGTTGGTCACTATTTCTGCACATCTTGGGTCCTACCTTTTAGGCTACGTGCATAGCTGTAAAAGACCTTATGGTTGTCCTTGACTGTGCTAGCTACGTTTTTCCTCAAAGAGGCCCTTAGACGATTTGATGGGTTGTCTTATTTTCCTGTTGAGACTGTGGAGGGTGCTTTTCCATTGTTGGGGTCTCACCTTTGTTTTCACGGACAGCAACATTTTGCATTTATCGTAAAGTTTGCTGATGCTGGATGTCCACCATGGTGGCTTGTTTTTACTTTCGGCTCTGGCTTTGATTCTTTCTGATAAAGCCGAGTCTATACACTTATGCAAGTATTTGTAATACAGGGCTTTTGTGTAAGCTTCGATGTAGTTATCACTTCTAGCTGATAGTGGGGCTCAGAATGCATTTATACCATCACCTAGGAGGGTATAGTTTGATTTGGTGAAGTTTTTTAGTCTGATTTTACCCTTTGTGAGTTCTAGTGTTAATGTCAGCTTGAAGGTGACAGATTTGTGGTCAGGTTTAACTAATGAGGTTCCGACAGCTGTAGTAGTGCATCTGTTTGACATGTTAGTAAGGACCAGATCAAGTATATTTGTTCCTTTTGCCAGGGTATGAACAAATTGTTCCAGGCCATTTGAGTTAACAAAGTCAAGGAACTTTTGCGCTAGCAAATTAGGACTAACATAGGTTTCCCAGTTGGTGGTGGTATAATTGAAATCCCCCATAACTAGAGTGTTCAGTAATATTTGGATTGTCTTCAGTTTGGACAAGTAGGCTTCATGCCTGTCATGATCCACGGATGGGGATCTATAATTGGCTATGACTTGAATGGGGATCTTATCCACCATAACCTGAACCTGGAGTAAATCCATGAAGTTGTCCAGTTTAACTAGACAGGAGATGAATTTATCTCTAATATAGATAGAAACAACACCTTCTTTGGTTCTCACACATTTATTTTATGGTCTGAAGGTGTGGAAGCCATTGTAGCCTTGCAAGGCCGGGGTACTCTCTATGGCCTTGAACCAGTTTTCTGTGACTGCACAGACATCTACATCTTCCAGTGATAGAAGTGCTTCCAGGGTGTGTAGTTTTTGGTTTAAGCTCCTAGCGTTTGGTAGCATGACTCTTATTTTGTTATGATTGGCAAATTTCATGTTGGTAAGTTTGTTTTCCAGACCTTGACTAAAAAAGGTACTATGGGGGAGGCAAGAGCCTTTGCCAGCAGCTGAAAGCCTAGAAGTGCCAGGTGCAAACTGCCTCTGGCAAACCAGCAAGATATGTCAACCGTGGCTTCTCAGGCTGATAGAAACTGGATACCCTTTGAATGACACCAAAAACTAAGCCAAATATTGAAATCAATAATTTTTTATTTATACTGTGGCATCATTCTAGGTGAGGGTAGTATACTGCTCAAGGTTAAGGGCATACCTGCCTGGACATGTACTCAGAGAGCTCAATCGTGTCTCTCTTCATATAGTCCAGTAAGGTATGTCTCAGGTCGTTCACTCCAACATGAACTATGACAGAGTCTTAATGGTACTTGCTACTGAGAAACCTGAGTGCATGTGTGATTTGATGAATCCTGGCACCGGACAGATAGCTGACTGTGACTTTCTCTTTGTCCAACCTGGTGAGTGGGACATCCATGTGTCTCAATATTAAGTCTCCAGTGACTAGAAAATTTGGTTTTTGAGTGTTACACTTTATGGGCTTGGTAGGTGAGACACTGGTGTTGCTATTTGTCATGGGTTCTGTGGGAACTTTGTTAGTTGCAGCAGTCTTGTGTTTTGGAGGTCTCTGGTGTCTCAGTAGTTTTTTTTGAGAGAACCTTCACATATGTTGATTGTTGTGTTAGATGCATGCTATGTGTATGAGTAGTGTTACTATGTGCATGTGTAGTGCTGAGTGGGTTGACAACCTCTTCCATGTTACTTTTTTGAGTGCAAGAGAGCATGGATTCAAGATTGTTGGTGTAGATACATCTCTCACACTCTGTACTAGAGTGAGTTATTAAGAAGAGTGTTGTCAGTGTGCATGAGGCAATTGTTACACTGCCTTAACAGACCCAAGTTGGGAGGTTAGCATAATAGTTAATGTGTTTACCTTCTCACATGGGGTAATTGGCTAGGCTTAAAATAGCCTGAAAGGTCAGCTAGCCTAGTACTAACCTATGAAGCATTTCAATATTTCATTTCAAATATGGGTGGTCCAACTGTTCATAATGCTAGGTTGAAAACTGTTGTCTGTAAGGTGGGCTTTTCAAGATCGAACAAGGAGGAGTTCAGTGCAGGATATTTCTGGCTGGGTTTTTTTTGTTGGTAGTTTAATAGGTTTCAGCTCACTAGCAGTATTTCTTTGAACAATAAGGTACTAAGGATGAGGACTACACAAATGTGCTACAGCTGTAACTAAGGAAAAAACTGTTGACTTAATCTGTCCGGCTATGGTGCAAACATGCAGAAACCTGCTAAAATGCAGGGCTTAATACCAGAAACTACTCTTCACCAGACAGGTTCCAATCAGCACAATCCTCTCACTAGAATGGAGAAAGGCTCCTTCCAATCCAAGATGGCCTGAAAAATGTGCTCAGAACAAACATCCACTACAGATAGAGATTCAGCAAATCTGTTCCAAGACTATGCTACAGCTACTAGCTACCCCAGTTTCGGTGGGAACCACTAGAAAATGTTTAACACAGCAGAAAAACAGCAGTGAGACACCAAAAACATTTAAAAAGGCAGAAAATCAGCAAGGAGACTTTAAAGAATGTTTTAAACAGCTAACACTCAGTTATTTTAACACTGCTTGGCAGGAAAACCAGAACAAACAGAACAGATTGCTTTGCAACAGTGAAAAACACCAGAAAAACAGTGAAAACAGCAAAACAGCTTTGTAAACTGGGAAAACAGCAATAAAAATCAATTTAACAGGCACAGTAATGTGGACAATTGCAGTACAACAGTGTAGATTAGTACTCAGTATATAAATGTTGTTGTTGTCTTTCGGCTTTTCCCGGTTAGGGGTCGCCACAGCGGAACTCCGGTCCGCTAATGATTGGCAGTAGATTTTGACGAATGCCAAGGTGTCAGTTCAACGTTCAACCTTCAATGAAGGCACGCCCATTTACGCATGTCTTTCGAACACCCATCCAACTGGGGGGAGGACATGCAGACTCCACACAGAAGGCACTCCCCGCACTCCAGCCGAGAAGTACACAGTATATAAATACAGTACTAAAGTAGGAAACAGGCAATAAAAAAGTGCAGTAAATAGTATAAATAAGCAACAAAACAGGCAACTTATGTTTTTTTGGAAGCTCAAAAGCCTATAATCATCTGGTATCTCACTCAGAGTTGTGGCTGGTAGCCCACCTCAATTCAGCTTGGTAGAAACAAGCAGAAACCTGCTCAAATGCAGGGCTTAAATACCAGAAGGTAAAAATTTGAAAAAAAAAAAACTTTAAAATGGTTCAAAAGGACTAATGAGGATACTTATTCCAAGCCCTAGACCAACCACCCTTCACCAGACAGGTTCCAATCAGCACAATCCACTCACTATGGTTTAACCTGTTACCAGGAAACAGACATTGAAACCCATTTAGGACACAGTACTGGCATATCAGAATTCACACTCACACACACTAAACTAATAAAAAGTTGGAGAAGCCAGTTCATCTACTGCATGTCATTGGGAGTAAACCAGATTACCTTGAGATCACAGATAGACCCCAGCCAAGAGTCAAGCTGGCAAACCTCTCGCTGTTTGTGAGACGACAATGCTGCACTAATGTCCTGTTCAACTGTAGTAACCCACAAATGTACAAAGTAATTTTAGAATGAGTGAAATGGAGACTAGAATCCTTAAATACTTTACAGCAGATGGCAATGATTTTAGTAAACATTGCACTTGTATAAATACTTATGTTCTTCATTAATGTCAAATATTGTTTATTCTGAGGATAAAGTGATAAAGTAAGAATATAGCATACTTCATGTGTATGGTGGACTTTAAGCATCCATATTCAAATAATGTGGCACTACATCCAGAAAAAAAAACATAAAACATTATTGCAAGCTGATATTTTTGGCAGGCAAAGTTAGGGAGCTGTGTTACAATACTTTAGTATACATGAAAAGGCATGTGGTTTCATACTTCAGCCAAGTTAGACAAAGAAACCAAATTTGCGTAGACATTTTGTTATATGTAATGGGAAAGAAAGTAGAAGTCTTACACATTTTTTTTAATTTGTGTAGTGCCAAAGCATTACACAAGTCCATAACTAGTAAGCTTAATTAATAGTTTGAGTTAGTAATTAATAAGCTCAATTAATAGTCTGTGCAAAAACAAATATTAGACATGAAAGGGCATGCTTCCACAGATGTGTACAAGTTAAAGATGAAAATATTTAAGGTTTTGTAAGGCACTTTTATGAATTGACTTAAAAAGCAGTGGGTTTAATGAAATGAAAGATAAGCA
>NC_056745.1:1024427866-1024542866 GCF_019279795.1 Protopterus annectens | reverse complement strand
TAATTTACTGCATATTGAAGTGATTGTTATATATGCATACACAGATGAAGAATAAGTAATTATAAATAGGAGCTGCAATTCTGTGCCACATTCAATACAATTCCCAATAAACATACAGCTTAGTGGTCATGCCATTATTACTCTGAAGATATGTGCAATTTGTTTATTCTCAAAGTAGTATAGACTAAGGTTCTTTGCTGTAGTGATGGAAAGAAATTCACATGGGGAAATTTGTTATAAGACACTAACATTAAAACACACAACTATTTTGAAGACAATTACAAATATATGTAGAAAAATTCTCATGTTCCCAGAAAAATATCAGTTTAATGACATACTCTTGCCTAGACAGTTTCAGTATTTTTGTTGACAAATGAATGGATTTGAAATTAGATGCTTCTGAAGTAGGAAATGTGGGTGTGATGATATGTATGTTCCAATTATTGTGACTGGTTTGCCGACATATTTAATTGTCTGTTTAATTATTTTAATAAGCAGCAAAATAATACTTTCTCACAGCAACTTAATAGGTTCGATAAAATTACTAGGGTCTGGATGAACATAGTTAAATGGAATGATGATGATTATAAATTCAAAATCTAGACAATATTCAAAATCTAGACAATATTCTATCACTAAAATAAATAAAGAAAACACATTGAATTGGTGGTTTGAAATGGTTTAAGCAACATTGTCAATAAAATATTTATGTTATAGTTGAAAATTAATTTATTCCTTATATTTTGAGCAATGAATTAGAAATAATTTTTATTAACACCTCACTTATTATTACAAAATCTTTATTAATGTATAAATACAATTAAAGTAAATAAATTTAAGTTATTACAAATAAGAATATTCCATACCTTCACTAGTAGATCATTAATTATAACTTCTTCTTTTATTTCTTTAGAATATCAGATTAAGAAAATATGACAGTTTTAGAATATTAATTTACTTGTTTTTATGATTTAGTTATATATAATGTATCAATTCCTTTCTTATATATGAAAAGATACTATTTATAAATTGATTTACTATCTTTGTTATTTGCAATCATATCAACTATATGTTATGGTTATTTGTCTTCAATATCTAGATTCATAGTGAGACTAATAGAACTTAAATTCACTTTTAGGATAGTCAGTGTCATTTTTTCATGGATAAATAGTAACAACATAACAGAAGAAAGAAGACATATGTGTAAAATCTTTTTGGAGTTAGAAGTTTTCTTCTCTTGAAGGTTATTGAAACAAGAGGATTAACTTATGTTAATAGGAATTAATTAATAGTACTATACTACAAAGTTGTTGTTGTTATTGTTGTGTCTTTTAGCTTTTCCCAGTTAGGGGTCGCCACAGCGGAACTCCGGTCCACTAATGATTGGCAGTAGATTTTTACATGCCGAGTTGCCAGCCCTGACACACAACCTTCAATGAAGGTATGCCCATTCACGCATGTCTACACACAGAAGAAGCTTTAGCTGAGAATCGAATAGGACAACATCTTACTATGAGGCAATAATGCTACCGCAGCACCACCACCACAGTGTAGTACTATACTACAAAGTGATTCTCTTTAAATACTGTATCATATTTGCTTTTTGCACAATGTCTTTGTTATTAATTTAAAATTATTAGATATTTGGATTTTCTCTAGAAGCTAAGACTGATTTACCATGATCAGGAAATTTTCTCTTAGACAGATGCTGATCAGAGGTTGTTACTTGACGAGGGGTTAATCTGAGTGATTATATGTCACTTGGATTAGGAGTATTATACTCCAGAAAGGTTATGGGGGGTTTTGATGTTACTAGTTTATGTTATAAAAGTTTGTTACAGTTTTTTTGACATTCTTCACAACACAAAGTAATACTATAGTAATATACTCATATTTTTCATATCTATTACTATGTAATAAATCTAAACTTTTCCTTTGTATTCCTTTAATACTTAACTATTTGATATGTTTTTGGTCAAAATACACTCTTTTCACAAATGTTACTTCTTATAACTTCATTAAAGAGTATTTCTATTAATGTTAATAGATTAAATAACTCAAATAAGAGGGGAAGTTTATTCAAATATCTTAAATTGCACAACTCCCAATTAATTTTAGAAGCTAAGACTGATTTACCATGATAGGGAAATTTTCTCTTAGACAGATGCTGTTCAAAGGTTGTTACTTGACGAGGGGTTAATCTGATACTGTATGTGCCAGTTTGTCATGTATTATTATTTGGTGGCTACATTTTACTGACTGTAGATTTTCTCAAGTATTGTTGCCTTTCAGTCATTGTATGCCCATACTGTAACTTTAAGTTTTACATTTTCTTCTATTGTTAAAAACTGCCTATTTTCTAACAGGAGGTTTTCTTCCCAGGCCTCCACTAAAAAGGGGCTGTCATAGCCCACTTGAATTACCCTGTTCAACAAAAATAATAACTAACTAAATAAATGAACCAAATTTTGTGGGACATTAAATACTCTGACATGTAGCTGTCTGTAAATGGATGTTATTAAGTCAAATGGAAGAGCTACATATGAGGTTGAAGACAGCATTACGTTTTAAAAGCTTCACTACTGATAAACTACCTGAAGCAAATTTAATAAAATATCTGATACCTCATTAATAAAGTTACAACTGCATTCTATATTCAGAGATTTTCTACACATCATACCAAACAACACAAATGTAAAGAATGCCACAATGTCGCTAACTTAAATTCAAATGACTTTAACAATATGCTCCGTTCCATAAACTGGTCCTTCCTCTATAGTTTGTCACTAGATGATAATGTTTTTAAATTCAGCTCTATAATTCTGGATTCTCTTAACAGCCTAGCTCATCTTGGAATAAAAAGACTTAAGTCTCACCAAATACCTTGGCTTTCCCACTACAGCTGAACTATAATGCACAACAGGGATATTGCATACAGAAAGTGGTTAAAACTGCAATCCCCCATTCACCTTCAAACCTATTAAACAACTTTGTAATCTTGCAAAAAAAAAAAATACAAAAAAAAAAAACGAGTCACTGATGATAAGAAAAAATATTCTCCAAACCCACAGATAAACCAAAATAGAAACCCCAAAAAGTTTTGCAACACCAGTAACAAAATTATACGCTCTGGTTCACGCAGCATTCCTAACCCTTGCCTAGATAACTCACCCTTAGAAACTCTTGTTAAATTCAATTCTTACTTCATAGACTCCATAGCTACTCTAATCCAAATCTGCCAAAAGACACACTCTGCTCCTCCACACACTCCTGACTCTAACAAACCAAATTTATTTTTAAACTCTGTTCCTGCCTCCTAAATAAAATCTCTACTGGCTAAACTGAAGCTCTGCTCTCCTTCAGCTGACAATCTACCAGCTGAATACATAAAATTAGCTGCTACAACCATTGCTTACCAAGTCTTCATCTTAATTAACAGGTCTGTTCAAGAATCAGAGGTCCCTTCTATCTGGAAACAATTTTTTATCATTCCACTTCACAAAGGTGGGCATTTCACTGAATTATCCAACTACAGGCCAATAGTTATCCTGTCACTCCTCAAAAGTTTTTGCGAAATGCATCCACAAACAACTTCTTGACTATCTGGTTCATGAAAATCTACTAACACTTACCCAATATGGCTTTCACTCAAATCACAGAATAACAATCACCCTAGATGCCTTTACAGACACTATCATTAAAGCTAGGGATGACATTAATCTAGTGTCCTTCCTTTTTCTGGATCTTTCCAAAGCTTTTGATGCTGTCTGTGACCACAACCTTCTCTCTAAAATGTCTTCTCCTGGTCTATCCAACTCCCCTCTTAACTGGTTTTCTAGCTACCCTTCCAATCATCAGCAATCAGTTAAGTGGTTCTCCTCTTTCTCCCAATTCCTCATAGTTAATACTGTACCACAAGGCTCCATTCTTGGACCCATCCTATTCAACATTTGTATTAACAGTTTACATTCATTCTCTTCTCATTCTACACTCATACAATACTCTGATGAATCTGCTATTATCTGTTCATCTGACAATCTTCCACAGCTTTAATCCATCACTCAAAAATCCTTCAAGTCAATTGAAAGATGGCTTAGGGAAAACCAACTTCTACTTAACCCCCCACCCAAAAAACAAACAAAAAAAAAAACAGATTACTACTATTTCTCTCAAAATCTGAATCTCTCCTCAAATTAAGTTTTGTGTTTTGGTGATGTGGGCATTCAGTATATCTCAAAAATACACACTATCTCAGCTATACATATATATATATATATATATATATATATATATATAGATTCACTTCGGATGATCGATTTTCCAAAATCTTGAAAATCATATGATTGAGACCATATGTTCAAGATTTCAGAAACCCGAACATCAGAAGTGAAAAAAAACACATTCAAAGACTTTTTGCAGGGGGGCAATCCCCCCTGCACCCCCCCACACCCTCCCTACTTAAATATACTAACTCTGAAATCATGCTACAGTGGGGAAAAGGGAAATCTCCCATTCCGCGCTTCTACAGACACTGTGGAACAAGAGATTTCCCTGTACGCCACTGTAGCGCATTTTCAGAGTTAGTATATTTAAGTAGCAGGGGGTGCAGAGGGCTTGCCCCCCTTGCAGAATCCCTCACCTAAGACACTCACACACTTCATTTAACCCCCCTTCAGATGTTTGAGTTTCTGAAAACTCGATCATATGGTCTCCACCATATGAGTTTCGATCAACTGAAGTGAACATATATAGGGATATACTTCAGTAGATCAAATGTACAAATAGCTAAAATTTACATTGAGATGAGAAGATTGCAATTTAAAAATAACAAAATTTTACCACTTCAAAACTAGTAAGAATGAAAAAGTAGCTGTGCATGTCAGACACCACTTGGAGCATGTGAATGGAGATCATGGTGTACTGATAGAAACAGCTGCTACATTTAAACAATGTATTTAGCATAAAATATACCATTTAAATGTTTTTGCAGGGGACAAGCCCCCCCCCTGCATCCCCCATGTGGGGGACACCCCCTGCAAAATTATATATACTAACTCTAAGATTGCATTACAGTGGAGAAAAAGCTAACCTTACCGATCTTCAGTGTACTGCGATCTGCATTCGAGAACATTCAAAAAGCTGCAGTTTTATGCTAAATCCACAGTTTAAATACAATAGCTGTTTGATCAGTAGAGTGCGATCTCCATTCACAAGCTCAGAGTGGTGTCTGACATGCGCACTTGGTTTTTCGTTCTTAACAGTTTTGAAATGGTAAATGTTCATTCTTTTGAAATTTATATCTTCTGGTCACATTAATGTAAATTTTGATTATCTGTATATTCGATCTACTGAAGTAGATCCATATATAGGTATAGATTACACACACAAACACACACACACACACACACACACACACACACACACACACACACACACACATATGTATGTGTGTGTATATATATATATATATATATCATCTATATTTAACTATATATTTATATATATAGGTAGATAAATAGATATATCTATCTAGCTATATATATATATATATATATATATATATACAGAGAGAGAGGGAGACAGATAGCTGTACATACCTGTCTTTATCTATATAGCTCTATCTATCTTTCTGTTATCCATCCATCTGTAAATCATCCACAATATACAACAGGTTGCAAAGGCAGCACATGGATGAAAAGTACAACAGGTACAAAAAAAGATCCAGCTCATCCAAAAAGTCTACATAAATTTCTTAAATGCTAAAAAAAACGGTTTCCCACCTTACAGCAATTCAATGAAATATAATGACATAGTAGGAGATGTAAAGGAATGCATAAATCGTGCCAAACTGATTTGGAGAGGTTTACTGATTTCTCTTCAATGCTGACTCAATGAAACATACATAATATGTGAATACTGCAGTAGTAAGATATGAGTGAGTAAGAAATAATAATCAAATGAGTCATGCTGTTGTCTCTCACATCTATGCATATTAGTGTAAGTGGCATACAAAATCAGGAATGAGCCAAACCTTCTCAAAGATGTAATAAAAGACTGGATGATAGCAGCTTGATATAAAGAAAAATTAAATTACATAGTGCACTAAATGGATACATGCCACATTAGTGGGGATGTGATATATAAAAGTAGTGGTGGCTGTGTAGATGTGACATGATGGCATGCTTTCTGTCTGCAAGCCTATGAGGATCTCAGGAAACTGACAATACCTACAAGTTTCAAATACAAAAAGATCAATATCTTAATTTGTGTGACCTGCATTATTTATATATGTATTTATATTTGTTTACCTGAGTAGAGCGCTAATCAATACTGACCAATTTCAGGCTCAGCCCAGATGAAATACAAATGATTTCACAAACAGATATACAGAAATGTAAGCAATAACAGAATAGTTCAGATTAATTGCATAGAAAAAAAAACGTGAGTGTGTGTGTGTGTGTGTGTGTGTGTGTGTGTGTCTATATATATATATATATATATATATATATATATATATATATATATATATATATATATTATATATTTATGGATCTAGGACATTTGCTCGAGTGAGCAAATGACCAAAACCCAAACGGCCAGGCATGCTTACGCAAAAGCGCTCTTCACCGAAGAAGCGCTTTTGCGTACGTATGCCTGTTGTCAAGGCCGTACTACGGTG
This sequence comes from Protopterus annectens, assembly GCF_019279795.1. Lineage (NCBI taxonomy): Eukaryota > Metazoa > Chordata > Ceratodontiformes > Protopteridae > Protopterus > Protopterus annectens. The sequence goes on along the minus strand of NC_056745.1, from coordinate 1,024,536,187 downwards.
CGGGTAAGGGAAATTTCCCTTTTCTCCATTGTAGTGCATTCTCGGATGGAGAATATTAAAGTAGGGGGGTTGTGGGGGCACAGCCCCCTCACATGGGGGGTGCAGGGGGGGTGAAGCCCCCCGCTAAAATGTAAATGTAGTGTTTCATTTATTTTTTTGTAACACGCTTTAACGAAAGCGGTTTTTCGATAAAAGCACTTTCATTAAAGTGTGTTCGGTTATTATGGACTTGGACGTTTGCTCACTCAAGCAAACATCCTAGATATATATATATATATATATATATATATATATATATATATATATATATATATATATATATATATATATATATATATATATATATATATATATATATATATATATATATATATATAAATTCCAATGAACATGCCCAGAGCAATGTGCCATCAAGCAGAGTGCAATGTAAAATATATATATTTGTTTCTAAACTGAGTCAGTCTTCAGTGAATCTTGAGAGAGGAGAAGAGACTTAGAAAGGGACCAGGTTAGGTGATATCTCCTGCATTGAAGTACGATCATTTGGCTTGGATGAAAAAGTACTTTTGAGTTGCATTCTATATTTTGAATAAGTGTTGATTTCCTTATTGTTGATGAGGCGTGATCGCCAAAGAGTAGATGCTTGAAAGGAGAAAGCATGTGCAGTGCTGTGGAGTTTGGTTCTAGTGGTAATGAGAGTTGGTGTGACAGAGCATGTGCAGTGCTGTGGAGTTTGGTTCTAGGGGTAATGTGAGCTGGTGTGACAGAGCATGTGCAGTGCTGTGGAGTTTGGTTCTAGGGGTAATGAAAGTCAGTGTGGCTTGTGACTAATGTCTCAGGTCTATGAGGAGGTTTTTTTGTGAAGTCTAGCTGCAAGACCCCGGGGGTCATCTCTGTGTCATTGCTAGATAGAGGCACAGTAAACTAAATTTAATTTAAATTGTACACTTTTGCATCATTACATGGGGTGGTGAAAGCCACATACACTTTGGCTAGGCTTATAAATGCCCTAGGGCAGATAGCCTAGTACTATACTATGAAACTATGAAACTAAGAGTAGAAAATGTACAGTGCTGAAGTAGTTTAAAAAGCTGGGATCTGAAAAGAAGGTTAGATCTTTGTTTTATGGGTAGCCATTTGGCTTTTTCTAGGGTGATGCAGTGATACTCAGAGAAAGGTGAGTTTGTAATGAATCAGCTGATGCTGTTAGAGATAGTCTGGAATGTGACAATGTTTTTCTTGGAGGCAGAAGCAAACATTGGAAGCCCCTATTCAAGCTGAGAAAGGGGAACTTTGCCAATGGCTGATCTGGCTGGTTGTGATAGAAAAGGGGAGATCCTTTTGGTCCAGAAGAAGAAGGTGTTTATTTTGGCTCTCACTTTGTCTATGTGGAAATGAAAGTTCAGTGACTGATCAAGCCATAATCGTATGTATTTTAGGTGGAGGTTGTCATTAGAGAATGGGTGTGGAAGTCAAAGATAGTTAAAGAGTCAAGTGCTTGGTGCCATTTCTGTGGAGTTCCAAAAAGCATAGTTTTGGTCTTTGTGGGGTTGAGAAGTTGTTTGCGGTTTATGAGCCATTAGTGAAACTCATGTAAGTCTGAGTGAAGGTGGCATTGAATTTTGGTGTTAGAGTGACCTGATCTGTAAATGACCATGTCATCAGCATAAAGAATAAGTAGAAACCGGAGGAGGTCACAAGTAAGTTTGTTAATGAATATGGAGAAGACAGGAGACAAAAATGGATCCCTGTGGTATACCTTTGGTAATAGGTGCAGATTCTGATTGAGAGGATCCTATTTTAACTCTGAAGTGTCTGTCAGTGAGGAAGTTTTTAAACCAAGGAATGGTGTCAGGACAGATATCAGTTTTAGTTAGTTTGTTCTGGAGAAGGTCTATTAATATATGTATATATATATATATATATATATATATATATATATATATATATATATTTTTTTTTACGTTTTCCTTCTTTCTTCTTCAATTTACTGCATTGTACATTTTCATTGGTCTGTTTATGTTCTTTATGTTCATAGTTCATATGTATGTAAATCTTCTTTTCCCATCCACAGATCCAAGTTGTGCTTGGAATATTGACAGGGATGAACTTTGTTTTACGTGGATTGGGAATCTGTTCCACAGCAGTGGTATCCTCTGCAAGATACACCTGTCCATCCAAACCATTCTGTTGATGATGAGAAGAGGTTTGGATCCCTAGACTGAGTATTTCTGATGCCATTTGACTTGCTGATGTGCTGTAAATCCATTAGTATTGGCTTGGAGGATGCCTTATGTCCCAGACACAGATCACCTCTAAGCAGTCTGTAGGATACCAAGTATGGTGACGGGGTTTTGAGTCATTCTGTGTAGGTAATGTGTATCTATTGGTGTTCCAGTTGTTGCATGTGTCTGGACAAATACATGCCAAACAGAAGCTTACATTCAGTGATTGACCTAATGAGGGGTGAGTAATGGGGGAAAATGAGATCCCTAGATCTAGACAAAAAGCTTTTGTTTATAAGCTGTGCAATATAGAAGGACTTTCTTATAACAATGGACACATGTTGATCAAAAGTTAGGACACTGACCACATACATTCCTAAATCTCAAACAATTGGGTAAACTCTTACAGGCTTATTGCCAATTCAGTATTTCCCTGGGGTAGATGACCTCCCTTTTGGCATTTGTTTTCAGTCCATGAATTTGGCACCAGTTATTTATGGTCTGTATTATATTGTTGAAACAGCATTACAGTGAATGCCGTTTCGATGACAAATATAGAGTGAAATCCGCAAATAGCGAAACCCCAGGTCACCAATTTTTTTCCTAGGGAAAAAAATTGGTAGACCAACAGGACAAAATACACCAGTAAAAACATTTCAAAGTGGGGAACTTTGCCCTCCCCCACACTCCACCAATATGAGGGGCTGTGCCCCCATACACCCCTAACTAAATATACCAACCCCGAAATTGCACTACAGTGGGGTATAGGGGGATGTCATGGCTCAGGTCAAGTGATTTTTTTTCCCTAGGAAAGAAATCGCTGACCTGAACGTTTGCTGTTTTGGGATTTCACTCTATATTTGTTGTCAAAATGACATTCTCTGTAATGCCGTTTTGACAATATAATATAGCAACATTATTTATTTGGGAAAAACCTTCCTGCAGGATGCCTAAGTGATTTGAGGATTAAATGACTGCTCCTAGCTTGCAGTCATCAGCAAACTTAGTCAACAAGAGCTCTTTAGTATTGACTTTTACTTTAGAAAAGTAAATGCCAAACAGGAGAGGTCTCAGCATAGAAACTTGAGGGACTCAACTGGTGCAAGATGACCTCTTTGTAGAGGTAGCTTCCCCTATTTTGATTGCCTGCATAATATCTGTGAGCCAGTTGGCAACCCAGTGGGTGACATAGGGGTTTATTCCTGGTTTATTTAACTTTTCTACTATACCTGAGTAGGGAACTGTGTCAAAAGCTTTGGCTGGGTCAGTGTATATGGCGTGTGTCATTTTGTCTTCATCCATTGCTTTGTTGACATTTCCAAAAAAATCCACCAGATTAAGTAAGCATGACTTGTCCTTGACAAATCCAAACTGAGATTGGGGTCAATTTTTTGAGGTTCCCTATGCCCTGACTGATTAGTTCCAATATAACTCTTTCCATGGCTTTGCATATGAGGCTTTATGTTTCGCCTAATTTTCCTCTTAAGTAAAGAGTTTTCATTTATTGATTTATAACTACTTCTTGCTGGTGTTTTAATGTTTTTTTTTCTTTTCTTTTTTTTTAAAGGATTGCTTCAAAGCACTGGCATGACTGTTGGGTATGCCCTTTTGGAACAAAGATTGTACACATTTGGCTATGTGCTACTTAATAACTGATACCTTAATAGCAGTGTAGTCCAGTAAGCAGCAGTACATACTACAGATACAGGAAAGGTTCACTATTTCTGGAGTGGTGTTAATAGTCCCTGCTGGGAAATACTGCACATGCACGTGAGTGTGTATATCTGTCTGCCTGTCTCTGTGTTTGTATGTGCACATATATAGAAAAAGTTTGGAACTTTGGTCATGTTTCACTTACTGTTGGGAATATTGCACTAGAAGGCACTGGGCTCAGACTGAGGTGGGTGAAATCTTGGGGCACTACTGATTTTAACTTGTTTTTGCTGTATAATATACCACTTATTTGGGTGTGGCAGGTCTTAATCAACCATGGGATAGCCACAGGGTAAAACATGCAGAAGCATACATTGTACAGCAGTTATTTTATTATTTTATCCAGAGCAGTTAAGACAAAGGTAAGATGAGCTCTAAGGAATATTCCAAGATACCAGTGGTCCAACTGGTTAAACTGTGCAAATCCTATTGATTTGAAGAAGGTTGAACTAATAGACACCTTTTGAGTAGTCAAGGCTTAATTTACTGCATATTGAAGTGATTTTTATATATGCATACACAGATGAAGAGTAAGTAATTATAAATAGGAGCTGCAATTCTGTGCCACATTCAATACAATTCCCAATAAAAATACAGCTTAATGGTCATGCCATTATTACTCTGAAGATATGTGCAATTTGTTTATTCTCAAAGTAGTACAGACTAAGGTTCTTTGCTGTAGTGATGGAAAGAAATTCACATGGGAAAATTTGTTATAAGACACTAACATTAAAACACACAACTATTTTGAAGACAATTACAAATATAATACGTACAAAAATTCTCATGGTCCCAGAAAAATATCAGTTTAATGACACACTCTTGCCTAGATAGTTTCAGTATTTTTGTTGACAAATGAATGGATTTGAAATTAGATGCTTCTGAAGTAGGAAATGTGGGTGTGATGATATGTAAGGGCCAACTATTGTGTCTGGTTTGCTTATATATTTAATTGTCTGTTTAATTATTTTAACAAGCAGCAAAATAATACTTTCTCACAGCAACTTAATAGGTTTGATAACATTACTAGGATCTGGATGAACATAGTTAAATGGAATGATGATTATAAATTCAAAATCTAGACAATATTCTATGACTAAAATAAATAAAGAAAAGAATAAGCACATTGAATTGGTGGTTTGAAATGGTTTAAGCAACATTGCCAATAAAATATTTATGTTACAGTTGAAAATTAATTTATTCCTTATATTTTGGGCAATCAATTAGAAATAATTTTTATTAACACCTCACTTATTATTACAAAATCTTTATTAATGTATAAATACAATTAAAGTAAATACATTTAAGTTATTACAAATAAGAATATTCAATACCTTCACTAGTAGATCATTAATTATAACTTCTTCTTTTATTTCTTTAGAATATCATATTAAGAAAATATGACCATTTTAGAATATTAATTTACTTGTTTTTATGATTTAGTTTTATATAATGTATCAATTCCTTTCTTGTATATGAAAAGATATTATTTATAAATTGTTTTACTATCTTTGTTATTTGCAATCATATCAACTATATGTTATGGTTATTTGTCTTCAATATCTAGATTCATAGTGAGACTAATATAACTTAAACTCACTTTTAGGATAGTCACTGTCACTTTTTCATGGATAAATAGTAACAACATAATAAAAGAATGAAGATTGATATATGTATAAAATCTTTTTGGAGTTAGAAGTTTTCTTCTCTTGAAGGTTATTGAAACAGGTGGATTAACTTATGTTAATAGGAATTAATTAATAGTACTATACTACAAAGTGATTCTCTTTAAATACTGTATCATATTTGCTTTTTGCACAATGTCTTTGTTATTAATTTAAAATTATTAGATATTTGGATTTTCTATAGAAGCTAAGACTGATTTACCATGATCAGGAAATTTTCTCTTAGACAGATGCTGATCAGAGGTTGTTACTTGACGAGGAGTTAATCTGAGTGATTATATGTCACTTAGATTAGGAGCATTATACTCCAGGAAGGTTATGGGGGGTTTTGATGTTACTAGTTTATGTTATTAAAGTTTGTTACAGTTTTTTTGACATTCTTCACAATACAAAGTAATACTATAGTAATACACTCATATTTTTCATATCTATTACTATGTAATCAATCTAAACCTTTCCTTTGTATTCCTTTAATACTTAACTATTTGATATGTTTTTGATCAAAATACACCCTTTTCACAAATGTTACTTCTTATGACTTCATTAAAGAGTATTTCTATTAATGTTAATGGATTAAATAACTCAAATAAGAGGGGAAGTTTATTCAAATATCTTAAATTACACAAATCCCAATTAATTTTCTTACAAGAAGCTCATTTGAAATCAGAACATATGTTTAGATTAGATACTAAATCGTATTCAACATTAATTACTTTAGAACATCTTCAGAAGAAAAGAGGGGTAGCAATTCTGTGGAATAATACTTTAGCTTGCCCAAAGATTACCAATACATATAAAGATAATAAAGGAATGTTTTGTCTTGTCATGGTTGAATTTAATAAGAAAATGTTTACTTTAGTGAATTTATATTGGATACCAGGAATAGGTATCAATACAGTAAAACAACATCTGGATCTCATAGTACAGCATCCAAGGGGTCCTTAATAATAGCAGGGGATTTTGATTGCATTTTGGATAATAAAGAATCAACATCTTTAAATGAAAGAAGGATTACAGCTTCAGCCAAATCATTAAAAGATTTTCTAGAATCATATCATCTGAAAGATATTCATTCCTTTGCAGATTCTGATTCTTTAAACAATACTTTTTTCTCTCATAGACATAACACATATTCAAAAATAGAGTCTTATTTTCTAATGACTTATTAGGCTCTCTGGTCAACACCAAGGTTATTTCTTGCCCAATATCAGACAATAATTCAATAATATTTGAAATTTCAGTTAATTCAAATTACAATACACAGATAAGAAGAATACCTACTTATATCACAAAATAGAAATATTTTGAAGAATCCTTAACTTTGGAGACACAAAATTGTATAGAACTAAATAACAATAATAACTCCTCAGAAATGTTTGTGTGGGATGCCCTAAAAGCTTTTTTATATGGGAGAATTATTAACTGGTATCATATAAAAAGGAAAGTTGGGATACACAGTTATTAGAGATTCAACTTAAATTAGATTCATTGAAACATAATCAAGAGTCAGATCTAAACAATAAGGATAAGAAAAATGAAATAAATTCTTTGAATGATAAATATATTGAAATCCTAAACCATAAAAACATGATTATATTAGAGAAATATATATTTTTTTAAATTTTCCACAAATCCCAAATCATTAAATTTATTAGCTAACAAAACCAAAAGATTAAATAAAATGAATAATATAAATGAAAATTTTTCCCCTAGAAAGAAAAACATGGTTTCAGACATACAAAACATTCTAGCTGAATTCAGAGATTTTTTTATTAATATTAATCAACAATCAAAAATAATAGATACTAATCAAGAAATTAAAATTTTATTAATAGATTTACTAAAAAAATACTAACAAATGAACAAGCTCATTCTATAATTAAACCTTTTTCCTTTAAAGACATTCAAACCCAGATTAAAAATTGTAAATTCAATAAAGCCCCAGGAAATGATGGAATCATCCCAGTAATGTATAAAAATTTACCATCTGATGCTATAAAATTACTTCATAAAGTATATCATTTATCCCAAAATAATAAGTTAATTCCCCCTCTTGTAAGTATACTTTTATCTCTCCTATTCTTAAACCTAACAAAGATCCAGTTAAGTGATCATCCTATAGACCTATTTTTGCTAAATATTGATTATAAAATGCTTATGTCAATATTTGCAGGTAGACTAAAAAAATGTGTACCAATCTTAGTTAAAGATGACCAAATGGGATTCATAATTAATAGAAATATTTATGATAACATTAAAAGAACACTAACTCTAATAGAATCAGTCAAATATTTAAATAATAATCTAACACTAATTAGTTTAGATATAAATTGTGTGTTTGATTCAGTTAATTGGGACTATTTATTTATATTACTGGAAGAATTAAACTTTTCAAAGAGCTTTATAAATCTAATCATTCAGTTATATCAGGGTAGTCAATCATATATTAAAATAGGTACTAATATTTCCCCAAAAATCCCTATTATTAAAGGAACAAAGCAGGGTTGCCCCTTATCTCCCTTATTATTTACCCTTATTATGGAACCATGGGCCAGTTTGTTAAGAGATAATGAAAAAATTCAAGGATTTAAATTAAATTCAAATAAATCTTCCAAAATACAAATGTTCGCAGATGCCATTCTTATTACCCTTGGTGATAATGATTCATCTATTTATGCTCGCTTTAGTAATATTGAACTTTTTCAAAAGAAATTTGGTTTATTGTTCAACGATGATAAAACTCAAATCTTATTAACCGGTCATAAAAAATTGAAATACAAGCAGCTTATAGCAAATATCTGGCAAAATCTGATGAACTACTTTATTTAGGTATAATTACAAAAAAAATATATATATATATATCATTAAAATAAACTATAATAAGAGTTTATTGGCAATAGAAAATTATATTAAAAATGGAATAAAATTAATTTTTCCATGGATGAAAAACTTTTAATAATAAAGATGATTTTATTACCTAAAATTTTATATATTATACAATCCATCTCCTTATCTCATCCTAATCAGATTATTAAAAAAATGCAATTCCTTGATACACAAATTTTTTATGGTCCCCGATTAAACCCAGGATAGCTGTATCTAATCATATGAAAAACTGGGAAAAGGGTGGTATGGCTATGCCTAATTTGGAAATCTATTCTGTTTCCTCAATTGCCAAAACTATTTACCAACTTATAGATAATATTTATATGGCAAACTGGAACAATACCCTAGAAATCTTAATTAGTAATTCTATAAATAACAACAAATTTCAGAAGTTAACAATACTAAATAACTCCTTTATTTGGGTTCTAAAAGAATATTACTTATCTTATTCCTCTCAAAAAATTAACTCCAATTATATAATTCTTCTTCTGAAATCCTTTGGAAATTATATTTATAAATTCAATATTTATAAAGAGTGGATATATATTCTTTTTCCTATAGCTTTCACACAAGGTGTCCTCTTTTCACCTGATTATAATAAAATGCTTTCTTTTCAACAGAAAAACCTAATATTTTGGTTTCATTTGATGACTATGAATGATCTGAAAACTACAAACATATTAAAAAATCAATATGAATAACATTTTCTCTTGGTTAGATTTACAGGAAGCTAGGAAATATGTTCTAAACTAAATGGATTCTATGTCTTTAACAACAAAAAATACAATACCTAAATTATTTCAATTTATGATAATAGCTTTACAACATAATTCTACATCTAAAAATATTTTATCTCATTTATATAAAGCAATCAAATTTGATTTAGATAACCCTTCAGAAAGTTATTGGAACTATTTTGCTTTAATTAATAATTATCCCCTACAGATTCTGATAAAATAAATATCTTACAGTCAGCAAGTGTAACCACTTTGCCACTTAAATGGAAAATTTTTACATGGAGGTATTTGCATAGGTCTTTTATTACCCCATTTTCTTTAAGTAAATTTAATAAAAAAGATACCAATTGTTGGAGATGTAGCAAAGTTGTTAATGCAGACTGGGCACACATGATGTTTGATTGTATGGAATTAAATAAAATTTGGACAGATGTTAATTCCTTTTTACAAGCTATTTTTACAGATTTTTTTTTATCTTTCTAAATCACTAGTTATATTTAACACACCTGTTCCTAATTGTATCAGAGAATCTAATCATCCTCTGATCTGGTCAATTCTATCCATTGCTAGAAAAATCATTGCAAGAAATTGGAAGTCTCATACTTCACCCTCACTAATTGAATTTAAAAATTTACTTCTTGAAGTCTGTAACTTAGAAATTTTGACCAATACTGCAAGATCTTCTAGGAATACTAATTCATCTAATATGTGGAAAAAAGTATATGATTTATTGAACAAGTAATGCAAATTCTTTTATAATCTTCTTATTTTAATGCACTTGTTTATTAATATTTGATTCTTGAGGAGAATGTCATTGTATATAGTTTAAAATCTTTGTTTGATTTTCTCATTTTATGTCACTCATTTTGAAAAATGTACATATCTCTAGTTTATGTTTATTTGACAATGTTTATCTCAATAAAGCTGTTTAAAAAAAGGCTTAATTTACTGGGCATTGAGCTAGCCTGCTGGGTACTGTAGTAGTGCAGCATGCATGTAAATTACTCCCCAATATGTTTCTTGAATGATCGTAAAAAGCAAATTGCACTAAAGAGAGAAAGAGAGAAGAGTTGGGTTTGGAGGTAACATGCCTAAAAGACACAGAGAGAACTGAGAGAAATGAAACCACTTGAAGCCAGAAGGGAAAAAATATATCGCAGCATGAATCTAGAGGAGAAATGGAAGTGATACCATAAATCCACAGAATAGAAGAGGAAATGTCAGCATGAACTACCTATATCACGAGACATGGAGAAGGAGTAACTGTATAACAAGGAACTTTTTAACTACATAACAAGGAAATCATGCTCCTTTGTTAAATGCACATGAGTAGCAGAAGTGAAACTTCAGTCCTAGAAGCCTAGATATTTATTAAATTGTTTCCCATTATACAGATTGGAATTACTTTGAATATTTTTAATGAGCATGTAATCAAAACGAAAGTAAAACCAAAATAACTTCTCTATCACATCAAACAACACTCCTGTCAAACTTGTATCCCACACAAAGCTACTTGGTGTCATTATAGATAACACCTAACATTTGATATTCACTTACAACAAGCTATCAAGAAAACCCACAGAAAAAATGTAGTCCTATATAATTTTTTAACTAGCAATGCCTAAAAAGCAATATCCTTTGTTGGCCTCCTGCCTTCACTACTATACACTGCCCCCATATACACAAACCTTGAGCAATCTCTACTAACAAAACTTGAAGAAAGCTACAGCAAGATACCTAAATTATCCATTAAGTAATCTGCAAAATCCCACCACTCCTAATCTTAAAATAATTAGGCTGGCAGGAACTTCACACTATCTCTCTATCACCCACTTACAAATTGTTCGTAAGTTAATCCACAAACCCCTAATCTGTCCTAATTAATTATTTATTTATTACACTGCACGCCTTAGTGGAACATTATAGCCTTGCATGATACCTATGCTCCATGGACAAATCCCTATTAACCATAACTAAAACCGAGAACTCTGTTGATCTGTCCCTGTACTCAAAGTACATCTCCAAAAACTGGAATTCTAATTCATGCCAATATCAGACAATGAACCAATCTATCTAGATTCAAAAACTTGCTAAAAGAAGACCTAAAATGTGGCTTTGGTCTTGCACCGCTAGACTACATTAATTGTTACTGCCACTTTTACTGTCTCTACTCATCCCTGGCAATTTTTTTCCCTCCAGTAAAATTCCAACTCAAACTCATTGATTTCTACACTGACCTCAACTTCAACACAGCTTTCTTTATCTCTAAATTAGCTAACAAGAGTTCATACTACTCACTTATTCTTTACCCCCCCCCGCTTTCTATTCATATATCCCACACCTCCTCTCTCATATTTCTCCTATTCTTAAATGTAGAATTGTAAACTATAGTTTAAACCTCACTGTATGTGTCAGTTTGTCAAGTATTATTATTTGGTGGCTACATTTTACTGACTGTAGATTTTTTCTAGTATTGTTGCCTTTCAGTCATTGTATGCCCATATTGTAACTTTAAGTTTTACATTTTCTTCTATTGTATAAAACTGCCTATTTTCTAACAGGAGCTTTTCTTCCCAGGCCTCCACTAAAAAGGGGCTGCCATAGCCCATTTGAATTACCCTGTTCAACAAAAATAATAACTAACTAAATAAATGAACCAAATTTTGTGGGACGTTAAATACTCTGACATGTAGCTGTCTGTAACTGGATGTTATTAAGTCAAATGGAAGAGCTACTTATGAGGTTGAAGACAGCATTACGTTTTAAAAGCTTCACTACTGATAAACTACCTGAAGCAAATTTAATACAATATCTGATACCTCATTAATAAAGTTACAATTGCATTCTATATTCAGAGACTTTCTACACACCATACCAAACAACACAAATGTAAAGAATGCCACAATGTCGCTAACTTAAATTCAAATGACTAACAATATGCTCGGTTCCATAAAGTGGTCCTTCCTCTATAGTTTGCCACTAGATGATAATGTTTTTAAATTCAGCTCTATAATTCTGGATACTCTTAACAGCCTAGCTCCTCTTGGAATAAAGAGACTTAAGTCTCACCAAATACCTTGGCTTTCCCACTACAGCTGAACTATAATGCACAACAGGGATATTGCATACAGAAAGTGGTTAAAACTACAATCCCCCATTCACCTTCAAACCTATTAAACAACTTTGTAATCTTGCAAAAAAAAAAAACAAGTCACTGATGATAAGAGAAAATATTCTCCAAACCCACAGATAAACCAAAATAGCAACCCCAAAAAGTTTTGCAACACCAGTAACAAAATTATACGCTCTGGTTCACGCAGCATTCCTAACCCTTGCCTAGATAACTTACCCTTAGAAACTCTTGTTAAATTCAATTCTTACTTCATAGAATCCATAGCTACTCTAATCCAAATCTGCCAAAAACCACACTCTGCTCCTCCACACACTCATGTCTCTAACAAACCAAATTTCTTTTTAAAATCTGTTCCTGCCTCCTAAATAAAATCTCTACTGGCTAAACTGAAGCTCAACTCTCCTTCAGCCGGCAATCTACCAGCTGAATACATAAAATTAGCTGCTAAAACCATTTCTTACTAAGTCTTCATCTTAATTAACAGGTCTGTTCAAGAATCAGTAGTCCCTTCTATCTGGAAACAATTTTTTATCATTCCGCTTCAGAAAGGTGGACATTCCATTGAATTATCCAACTACAGGCCAATAGTTATCCTGTCACCCCGCTCAAAAGATTTTGTGAAATGCATCCACAAACAACTTCTTGACTATCTGGTTCATGAAAATCTGCTAACCCCTACCCAATATGACTTTCACTCAAATCACAGAATAACAATCACCCTAGATGCCTTTACAGACACTATCATTAAAGCTAGGGATGACATTAATCTAGTGTCCTTCCTTTTTCTGGATCTTTCCAAAGCTTTTGATGCTGTCTGTGACCACAACCTTCCCTCTAAAATGTCTTCTCCTGGTCTATCCAACTCTCCTCTTAACTGGTTTTCTAGCTACCCTTCCAATCATCAGCAATCAGTTAAGTGGTTCTGCTCTTTCTCACAATTCCTCATAGTTAATACTGTACCACAAGGCTCCATTATTGGACCCATCCTATTCAACATTTTTATTAACAGTTTACATTCATTCTCTTCTCATTCTACACTCATACAATACTCTGATGACTCTGCTATTATCTGTTCATATGGCAATCTTCCACAGCTTTAATCCATCACTCAAAAATCCTTCAAGTCAATTGAAAGATGGCTTAGGGAAAATCAACTTCTACTTAACCCACCCACACAAAAAAAAAAAAAAAAACAGATACTATTTCTCTCAAAATCTCAATCTCTCCTCAAATTAAGTTTTGTGTTTTGCTGATGTGGGCATTCAGTATATCTCAAAAATACACACTATATCTCTCAGCTATATATATATATATATATATATATATATATATCTATATATCTATATGGATTCACTTCAGATGATCGAATTTCCAAAATCTTGAAAATCATATGATTGAGACCATATGTTCAAGATTTCAGAAACTCGAACATCAGAAGTGAAAAAAAAAACACATTTAAAGACGTTTTGCAGGGGGGGCAAGCCCCCCTGCAGCCCCACACCCTCCCTAATTAAATATACTAATGCTGAGATCGTGCTACAGTGGAGAAAAGGGAAATATCCCATTCTGCGTTTCTACAGACACTGTGGAATGAGAGATTTCCCTGTTCCCCACTGTAGCGCATTTTCAGAGTTAGTATATTTAAGTAGCAGGGGTGCAGAGGGCTTGCCCCCTTGCAGAATCCCTCACCTAAGGCACCCACACACTTCATTTAACCCCCTTCAAATGTTTGAGTTTCTGAAAACTCGATCATATGGTCTCCACCATATGAGTTTCGATCAACTGAAGTGAACATATATAGGGATATACTTCAGTAGATCAAATGTACAAATACCTAAAATTTACATTGAGATGAGAAGATTGCAATTTCAAAATAACAAAATGTTACCACTTCAAAACTAGTAAGAACGAAAAAGCAGCTGTGCATGTCAGACACCACTTGGAGCATGTGAATGGAGATCATGGTGTACTGATAGAAACAGCTGCTACATTTAAACAATGTATTTAGCATAAAATATACCATTTTAAATGTTTTTGCAGTGGGCAAGCCCTCCCCCTGCATCCCCCATGTGGGGGACACCCCCCACAAAATTATATGTACTAACTCCAAGATTGCATTACAGTGGAGGAAAAGCTAAACTTACCGATCTTCAATGTACTGAGATCTGCATTCGAGAACATTTAAAAAAGTGCAGTTTTATGTTAAATCCACAGTTTAAATACAATAGCTGTTTGATCAGTACAGTGTGATCTCCATTCACAAGCTCGGAGTGGTGTCTGACATGCACAGGTGTTTTTTCTTTCTTAACAGTTTTGAAATGGTAAATGTTCATTCTTTTGAAAGTGATATCTTCTCGTCTCATTAATGTAAATTTTGGCTATTTGTATATTCGATCTACTGAAGTAGATCCATATATAGATATAGATTACACACACACACACACACACACACACACACACACACACACACACACACACACACACATATGTATGTGTGTATATATATATATATATATCATCTATATTTAACTATATATTTATATATATATAGGTAGATAAATAAATAAATAGATATATCTATCTACATATATATATATATATATATATAGAGAGAGAGAGAGAGAGACAGATAGCTGTACATACCTGTCTTTATCTATATAGCTTTATCTATCTTTCTGTTATCCATCCATCTGTAAATCATCCACAATATACAACAGGTTGCAAAGGCAGCACATGGATGAAAAGTACAACAGGTACAAAAAAAGATCCAGCTCATCCAAAAAGTCTACATAAATTTCTTAAATGCTAAAAAAAACGGTTTCCCACCTTACAGCAATTCAATGAAATATAATGACATAGTAGGAGATGTAAAGGAATGCATAAATCGTGCCGAACTGATTTGGAGAGGTTTACTGATTTCTCTTCAATGCTGACTCAATGAAACATATGTAATATGTGAATACTGCAGTAGTAAGTTATGAGTGAGTAAGAAATAATAATCAAATGAGTCATAATGTTGTCTCTCACATCTATGCATATTAGTGTAAGTGGCATACAAAATCAGGAATGAGCCAAACCTTCTCAAAGATGTAATAAAAGACTGGATGATAGCAGCTTGATATAAAGAAAAATTAAATTACATAGTGCACTAAATGGATACATGCCACATTAGTGGGGATGTGATATATAAAAGTAGTGGTGGCTGTGTAGATGTGACATGATGGCATGCTTTCTGTCTGCAAGCCTATGAGGATCTCAGGAAACTGACAATGCTTAGAAGTTTCAAATACAAAAAGATCAATATCTTAATTTGTGTGACCTGCATTATTCATATTTGTTTACCTGAGTAGAGCACTGATCAATATTGACCAATTTCAGGCTCAGCCCAGATGAAATACAAAAGATTTCACAAACAGATATACAGAAATGTAAGCAATAACAGAATAGTTTAGACTAATTGCATAGAAAAAAAACGTGTGTGTGTGTGTGTGTGTGTGTGTGTGTGTGTGTGTGTGTGTGTGTGTGTGTGTGTGTGCATATATACACACACATATATATATATATATATATATATATATATATATATATCTATAGATCTAGGACGTTTACTCGTGTGAGCAAACGATCAAAACCCAAATGGCTGGGCATAATTACGCAAAAGTGCTTTTCACCAAAGAAGCACTTTTGCATAAGTATGCCTGCTGCCAAGGCTCTTCTACGGTGCATGTAAGGGAAATTTCCCTTTTCTCCACTGTAGTGCAGTCTCGGAGGGAGAATAGTAAAGTAGGGGGGTTGTGGGGGCACAGCCCCCCACATGGGGGGTGCAGGGGGCAAAGCCCCCCGCTAAAATGTAAATGTAGTGTTTTATTTATTTTTTTGTAACACGCTTTAACGAAAGCGGTTTTTCGATAAAAGCGCTTTCATTAAAGTGTGTTCGGTTATTATGGATTTGGACATTTGCTCACTCGAGCAAACATCCTATATATATATATATATATATATATATATATATATATATATATAGATATATATTCCAATGAACATGCACAGAGCAATGTGCCATCAAGCAAAGTGCAATGTACAATATATATATATTTGTTTCTAAACTGAGTCAGTCTTCAGTGAATCTTGAGAGAGGAGAAGAGACTTGGAAAGGGACCAGGTTAGGTGATATCTCCTGCATTGAAGTACGATCATTTGGCTTGGATGAAAAAGTACTTTTGAGTTGCATTCTATATTTTGAATAAGTGTTGATTTCCTTATTGTTGATAAGGAGTGCTCGCCAAAGAGTAGGTGCTTGAGATATTACATGTGCAGTGCTGTGGAGTTTGGTTCTAGTGGTAATGAGAGTTGGTGTGACAGAGCATGTGCAGTGCTGTGGAGTTCGGTTCTAGGGGTGATGAGAGTTGATGTGACAGAGCATGTGCAGTGCTGTGGAGTTTGGTTCTAGTGGTAATGAGAGATGGTGTGACAGAGCATGTGCAGTGCTGTGGAGTTTGGCTCTAGGGGTAATGAGAGTTGGTGTGACAGAGCATGTGCAGTGCTGTGGAGTTTGGTTCTAGTGGT
Source organism: Protopterus annectens (assembly GCF_019279795.1). Taxonomy (NCBI): domain Eukaryota; kingdom Metazoa; phylum Chordata; order Ceratodontiformes; family Protopteridae; genus Protopterus; species Protopterus annectens. The sequence continues at coordinate 1,024,519,242 of NC_056745.1, read as the reverse complement.
AATGAGAGTTGGTGTGACAGAGCATGTGCAGTGCTGTGGAGTTTGGTTCTAGTGGTAATGAGAGTTGGTGTGACAGAGCATGTGCAGTGCTGTGGAGTTTGGTTCTAGGGGTAATGAAAGTCAGTGTGGCTTGTGACTAATGTCTCAGGTCTATGAGGAGGTTTTTTTGTGAAGTCTAGCTGCAAGAGTAGAAAATGTACAGTGCTGAAGTAGTTTAAAAAACTGGGATCTGAAAAGAAGGTTAGATCTTTGTTTTATGGGTAGCCATTTAGCTTTTTCTAGGGTGATGCAGTGATACTCAGAGAAAGGTGAGTTTGTAATGAATCAGAAGATGCTGTTAGAGATAGTCTGGAATGTGACAATGTTTTTCTTGGAGGCAGAAGCAAAAATTGGAAGCCCCTATTCAAGCTGAGAAAGGGGAACTTTGCCAATGGCTGATCTGGCTGGTTGTGATAGAAAAGGGGAGATCCTTTTGGTCCAGAAGAAGAGGGCATTTATTTTGGCTCTCACTTTGTCTATGTGGAAATGAAATTTCAGTGACTGATCAAGCCATAATCATCTGTATTTTTAGGTGGAGGTTGTCGTTAGAGAACGGGTGTGGAAGTCAAAGATAGTTAAAGAGTCAAGTGCTTGGTGCCATTTCTGTGGAGTTCCAAAAAGCATAGTTTTGGTCTTTGTGGGGTTGAGAAGTTGTTTGCGGTTTATGAGCCATTAGTGAAGCTCATGTAAGTCTGAGTGAAGGTGGCATTGAATTTTATGACCATGTCATCAGCATACAGAATAAGTAGAAACCTGGGGAGGTCACAAGTAAGTTTGTTAATGAATATGGAGAAGACGGGAGACAAAAATGGTTCCCTGTGGTATACTTTTGGTAATGGGTGCAGATTCTGATTGAGAGGATCCTGTTTTAACTCTGAAGTGTCTGTCAGTGAGAAAGTTTTTAAACCAAGGAATGGTGTCTGGACAGATACCAATTTTAGTTAGTTTGTTCTGGAGAAGATTGATGTCAATGAGGTAAATACTTTTGTTAGGTCTACTAATATGGCACCTGTAAAGAGGCCACCATCAGAATTTATCAAGATGTCATCAGTTAAGGACCAAAGTGCTGTCATAGTACTTTGTCCAAGCCAGAATCCATGCAGTTTGGAGGAGAGCAGGTGGTACTGCTGGATATAGAGTGAATGTGTAGACTTTCTTTTCAAGATGTTTACCCAGAACTGGGAAGATGGATATTGGACAGAAGTGACAGGTATCTTTTGGGTTGGTTTGCTTTGGGAAGAGTTTAATTAGAGCAGTTTTCCAAATCTGTGGCATGTTTTTTTAGCTGAGACCTAGATTATATATGTGGGTGAGAGGAAGACATAGATGTTCTCTGCTGTGATATATGAACCAGGGTTTATGTTCTCAGATCCAGGAGGGGTGTCAGTGGGAATATTTTCAAGCAGAATCAAGACTTCATTGGAATGCATGCATTTGAAGTGGAAGAGGGGCATGAATGGTGGCAGGGTGGGCGATGTGTGCTCTGTGGGAGGTATGGAGTTTATTAATGGGAGATTGCTAAATTCTTTAAGGAAATCCTCTGAAGAATGTTTTGCTGTACCACACTGAATGATGTTTGTAGACAGGATATCATCAGGAGGTTTTCCTCCTGTAAGCTGGTTAACCTGTTTCCAAAAGTGTTTTGGTGGAATGTAAGAGGGCAATTTGTTTCTTTGTTTTGAGATTTCTTTTGTGCCTTCTGGTGGACATGTTGGATAGGTTATGCAAGACAAGAAAGGAGGTGCACTTGTCAGTTGTGGGGATTTGTTTCCATTTTTGCCATACTTCAGCCCTTCGAGTTAAAAGATGTTTGAGTTCAGTGGATAGACATTCATTTTTGGTGGGTTTATATAGCTTGTGGATAAGTGGGAATAATTTGTCTTGCAGCTGGATTAGAAAGTAGGGTAGGCATACAACTGTATTAGTGTCTTGTAAGGAGAGTATATGGTTCCAGTTGTGGGCTGTGAGAAAGATTCTGAGTTTGTCTATATTTGTGCTACTCTGTTTTCTGAAGGTTTTTAATACTGGTGGTAGTTTTATAGGATGGTTTACAACTGCAAAGGTGATTGAGTAATGGTTGCTTAGTAATGAATGTTTAAGTTGTTGATGGAGTTTGGCATGTTTGTAATAGTCAAGTCGAGTGTGGAGTGTTTAGAGGACCTGAGGTGAGATATGAACAGCATTCAGCTGTTGGCAGGATAGGTTGATCCAAAACTTCAATGGGGGGGAGGGCAGGGAGAATTTAGGCAAGCTCTGCTTCAGTCTAGGAGTATTTGAGGGAGTAGTATAACAGCAGGTGTTACAAAGGCAGAAGTTACCTTGAACACTATGTAAATAGAAAAAAAATGGAATGTATAAACGCCATAGATATGACCAGAGCCTTAATAACTGTGAATAATATTGCACTTCTTAATAAGCTAGCCAAATAGAACTTTGATACAATTCACTGGTTTTGGTGTTATTTACAGAATACAGAATAGGTCTTTCCAAGTATGTTACAATAACTCTATATGCTCCTGTGGCCTTTTAAACACCAGAGTACCACATACCTCTGTTCCAGGACCCCTACAATTGTTCCTCTTTATCAATGACCTACCAAGTGAAATTCCTAATCTCAGACTGATTATGTAAACGGATGATAATACTTCGATTGCAATTTAGTAATAACCATTCAGAACTGCAAACAGTCTCCAACAAAAGTTTACTAAAAAAAAAGTTGTGCAAATGGACTTATTCAAACAGACCTAATTAATTGCAAGAAAACGTACGTAATGGCATCACCCAGTGTTCCTTCTATGCATATGGTTGGTTTTAAAGGTAACCCTACTCCTAACAATGCTGAACAAAAGTATCTAGGGGTTATCAATGATTCTTCTCAAACATGTACTGCTCATGCTGATTTTAAAAACAATAAGGTATTAACACAACTTGAACTTTGCTATAAAATCTCACACCTACTATTCCAAAGGCTTGCTTAGAAATTGCCAAGATTGTACTAATCCTTAAACTTGAATATGGACTCTTTTTAGTACTCTTACAGTCATAGTACTCTTACATTCAGCATACACCACAATTAGTAGAAAATAAATATCTGCAGTTAACTTACTAGCAGAGCCTTTACTTCACCACTATTTTGTGCTTATATAGACCAAATGACTCACAGTGACAGATACGGCTACTTTTCTCTTAGAAACACTACTTTACAAAGTCCTACAACAAGGCTACTGTCCACTACTAAAAAGAAAACTTCCTGTTCCTGAAAGCTGATAGGAACCAAAAAGCTCACAGGATGGATCTTTTACCCTACGATGCCCAGGATTCAAAACCACACTAAATTAAAGAACTTTCTCTACACTGTGACCTGCTACCTGGAACCACTTGCCCACAGAAGTCAAAAAACAAAAACAGGAATCCACAAAAGACTTCAAGAAAAGACTAAAAAACATCCCCTTTCTGAATCCACTTGCAATTGCTTTATAAGCAACATCAAATAACCAATAAATTATACGTCTATATTTTATCTTATATATGACTCTGTCATACTATTATTACATTAATCATTCTGCCAATGGTAATTATCAAACCAATTTGATAAAATAATGCACTGTTGTAAAAATTCATATACCTCCCATACTGTTGTAAAAAATGTATATGTAACAATGTTACTGTGCTGTCGCAAATACTGTATATGTAATAATGCTAGTTTTTAACTGTTTTGGTTATTTTATGCTGTACAAGCCCAGGTTGTGACTGAAAAGGGATAGCTGACCAGTTTTATTTATTTATTTATTTCTTTGTTTGTTTAATTTTTCATATTTGTTGACCGGGAGTGTCTGACTGGACGTAGGTCCATTTTCAGCGGAGGCCCGGGGAGAAAAGCTTCACAGTTAAAATAAACAGACAGTAGTTACATTGGATTACATAGCGATTAACAATTTACATAGCAATTACTTACAATGTATTTACAGATGAAGAACATAATACATCAGTAGACAACTAGAATCTTTATCTGTGAAGTACATAACAGACATTAACAAATGTTACAAGAAGAAGTTCCTGCTGTATAATAAGTATGGCTTATGAGCATCTGAGCTTGCTATAATCAAGGTAGTTAGTGGAGTGGAAAGAAAGGTAGTGGTTGGATGGGGAGGGTGATATTAGAGTTGGAGTTGCAAGGGCATAGCCAGTATGTTTTTAGGCTCACTTTTAATAAAGTTTTGAAGTGGGTGCATGATGGTACGGAGGTAATTGTGGGTGGGAGGGAGTTCCATAATTTGGCTATGGTGCAAGAGAATAGTGCTCCACCAGCAGAGTTATTGGCTTTAGTGATCTGCAAGTGATTTAGTTTAGCTATTCAGTCATCAATTAATATATATATATATATATATATATATATATATATATATATATATATATATATATATGAGTCTACCTTGCATTACCTTAATTACACTTTACTGAACTTTAAAATGACGAGATGTCTATGCCAAAAGCCTACTTTAACAAATGATTACATCACCAAAATTTTAATCTGGGAAAGGAGCCAGTTGGCCAACATGGGGAAATTTGCCCTTTTCCCCACTATAGTGCAAGCTCGGAGTTGGTATAAGGTGGGGTTGATATGCTTTTATGTGCTTGTTTTGTAATGTTGGGCAACTGCCTCCTTTTCCAGATTAAAATTCTGTTGATGTGACCATTTGTTAAAGTAGGTTTCGGTGTAGTCGTCTCGTTGTTTTAAAGCTCAGTAAAGTGTCATTTGGTAATGCAAATACAGTAAACTCTCAGTTAACTGGCACCTGTGGGGATTGGTAGATGCCGGATAACTGTAGTTTCTGGTTGCTTGAGAGTTACTATTAAAAATAGGCCTGACTAATACTGTACCCTATACTATTTGTTTGGTCTGACTTCTTCTTAGGTTGTGGAGAGAGGGAGTTCATTCCTATCTTCCTTTTTAAAAGTGTAAAACTCTAAAAATGTAAGGTATGTTTCTGCGGGGAGTGCAACAGATGAAAATCGTACTGTATTTCTTCAATTTTTTTTTTCTGGTTGCTTAAGTTCCAGTTAACTGAGTGTTTACTGTATATAGATATTGATATATATATAGATATAGATATAGATATAGACATATGTGTGTATGTGCGTGTGTGTGTATGTGCGAGTGTGTTTGTGTGTGTGTGTGTTTGTGTGTGTGTATTTGTGTGCGTGTGTGTGTGTGTGTGTGTGTGTGTGTGTGTGTGTGTGTGTGTGTGTGTGTGTGTGTGTGTGTGTGTGTGTGTGTGTGTGTGAGTGTGTGTGTGTGTGTATATATGTGTATATATATATATATATATATATATATATATATATATATATATATATATATATATATATGTGATCCTGTGGTATATCTATCGATCTATAAATATATATATATATATATATATATATATATATATATATATATATATATATACATATATATGGATTCACTTTATAATCTCAAAATACTGAAATATCAAATTTCAGTATTTCGAAACTATAAAGTCAAATCTGCAAAATGCTGAAACCCCAAAACAGCTAAAGTAACAATCGCAAAGTTAAACACACCATACACCACACCACACATACACCAGCCTACCCACACTCCAAAAAACAAACAAAACACACATAAACACAAAAACACAAATAAACAAACTTACACTATAAATAAGTAGGGGGGCAAGCCCTCCTGCACCCCCGCTACTTATATATACTAACTCCGAGATCGCACCAAACATAAAAATACAGTAAACTCACAACCAGACATTCTACAGTCCCCTTGCACACACACATCACATATATACAAACACCACCACTTTCAAAACTTAAACACTCATACTTTTACCTGCCTACCCCAACCCACACTTACAACTTCCAAACACACTCACATACACTCAAACAACTACCCAAAACCCTTACAAAATAGTCACTTACCTTAAATTTCACCTAAATCCACACACTAAACCATCAACCATGCACACAGTACATTCCACGTCACGTACCGGAAAACCATAACCACGAATTCGACATTTCCGGTTTCGCGGTTATGCACTTTTGCTATTATGACAATTTGACTTTGTGGTCTCGAAATACTAAAATTCGATATTTCAGTATTTTGAGATTATAAATTGAACCTATAGATAGATATATATATATATATATATATATATATATATATATATATATATATATATATATATACACACACACACACACACACACACACACACACGTATGTATAAATGTATATATGAATTGAACTTGGGAACAGTACCTAATCTCTATATAAAATGAGTTAGCAGTAAAATATATAGAGGAAAAAGAATAAGATATAAGTGGATGGTTGTTAAAGATATGATGGAAAGGAAGAAAATGATAAGGATGATTACAATAAACACACGAGGGTGCTCTTGTACTATTTAGTACTCACACATATACATATATAAATATATATATTTGGTAGTTTTGCACTTTTATAAATTTGTAGAATGACTTTATAATATAAGGTGATAGTTTATAGTAGGATTTTATATATAATATATTTTAATGTAGATTAGATGTAAATAACTTTTATTTTTTAGAAAAAACGTTTTTATATATTCTTTTAAAAAAGCTTCCTTTGTGACTGCTTTATGAATAATTAAGTCAGCATGATTTTTTAATATGGTTGGATAATTATGTGGGGTAATATGTATATAAAGGGGGAGTTATTTATGATGTGTGTTTTTTGCTGAAGAAGTTACATGGTTGACGAAAAACGCGGTAAATAAGTTAAGCATTTATTTGTATTAGTTTCTGTTTAATAAAGTCGAAGTTCGTGGTATTGGTGGCACCAGGTGCTTTGTTTTTCAGTTGCTGTGATGATTACAATAAATACCAATAGTCTGACATCACCAGTTAAACAGTGCAGTTTGGAGGTGGTATACATTGCGTTCACACAGGAAATGCCTGCAAGTGAAAATAATGCAGCTAATTCCTGGCTAAGGAAGGGTTGCTGTTTGACCATAGCACCATGACCAGACTAAGAAAAAAGAATGGTGGATGTAATAGGAAATGGAAAAATGATATGATACACTGAGAAGAAATACTAAGAGCTGGAGGAAAATTATGCAAATGAAAAATTTAAAACCTCAAGTTGGGTGGTGTCAGTATATGTTATGGTAATGTAATTATTGCCTCTGTGGCAGCTTACAGTCATAGGATGTTATGACATGAACTTAAAGAATTTCCACAGGGCCAATGATTATTGCAGGTAATATAATTGTTCCCATGAATCCAGCTTTGTACATGAAGGGTTGGGGGAATATGAACAGAAAATCCAGGAGGAAAAGTAAAGATGATGTATAAGGGATGATTGCAGTAAACAGTTACAAAGCTCAGTAAAACTCGGAGAGTGTATTCATCCACTTCATGGTGGGGATCACAGGCTAGGTTAGACTATGCTTATGATGGAGTACATGAGGGAAAGTAACCAGGAGCAGAGATAAATCATGGCTTCATTTAGAGATCATACAGCACTTGTAATCAGTGCTTTAGCAGGTTGACATATAATCTAGAATTCTTGATAAAGAAAAAGTGAAGTGCAGACTAAAGAGTCTTGGAAAGGAAGGAAATAGGGGGTTGAAGTTAGCAGTAGACTAGGGTGGACTGAATGTGGCAGTAGCAGAGTAAATGACAGTAATATAAATAAAAGGTAAAGGTCTGCACTTGAAGAGTGACAGGAGATTTTAGCAGCATTCAGGGTCTGTACTAGAAGAGTGACAGGCGGCTGTAGCAGAATTCAGGGTCTGTACTAGAAGAGTGACAGGAGATTGTAGCAGAATTCAGGGTCTGTACTAGAAGAGTGACAGGAGGCTGTAGCAGCATTCAGGGTCTGCACTAGAAGAGTGACAGGCGATTGTAGCAGAATTCAGGGTCTGTACTAGAAGAGTGACAGGAGATTTTAGCAGCATTCAGGGTCCACACTAGAAGAGTTACTTGAGATTGTAGCAGAATTCAGGAAGAGAAAGATGGAAGGGAATGGAGTGGGAAGAAAGGGAGAAGGAGCTGAGTAGAATAATACAGATGTCACTGGACAGAAAAGTATAGGACATGAGGCAATACTGCAGGTGAAGGTCACTTCTGCTAAGGTACAAGCAGCCAGATAAGATAATAAGAATGATAAGGTTGGAGCAGAGAAGGGTACAATTGGTGATGGTTTAAGGATATGTTTTTAAGGCCAATCAGACAGGTCAGTGGAGGACCAGACAGAGAACAAAGAGTAGAGTATCGGGAAAATGTTGACCATCTATGAGTAAACATAGAACACTTCCAGTACAAACTGCATTTCTGTGAATTTGTGCAGAGCTGATAGATCTAAAGTCTCCTGGCTGTGTGCAGAGTTGGAATCTCTTCCCATCTGGTATTCCAAACTGATAAGTAGACTTTTTGTAACTAAATTTGCACTGTGCTGTATTTATATGTTTGCTTTATTATTTATATATTTGCTGTATTGTTTCTGTCCTTTGTTGTTGTCTGCACTGTGTTTGTTTTTCCCACCGTTCCTCCCACTTGTTGTAGTAGGGTTAAACTTGGTGGCTTTGAATTTGCCCGCCCCTGCTGTAAATCTGATTTTGGTCACTGCTCTCAGTCCAATCTCATTTGATCACTCAACATAGTGCAGTGAGATTATTTGGGTAGGACTACCCCCTTGTTTCTTTGACTTTAAACACTCCTCCCTGTCCTATCTCATCAGTTCAGTGTACTAAGTAGAGAGAGAGCATTTGGGCAGGCCTATCCCCTTATTTTCCTAATCTTGAACTATCCTCTGTTTCCTCCCTCTCCACTTAAAAAAAAAAAAAAAACTACACTTCATTCAGCTGCTTTTACTGTAATTGTGTCCTTTATACTTTATTACCTTATTCTTGCTATGTACTATTAAATGTTCAAGTGCTTTTATTCTGCTGCATTTATTACTGCTTGTTAGTAGCTTAATTAAATGTACTTGTTATTATAAGCATTTTAAGCTTTGGTGTTAGCACTTGTGTTTCAGGTGAGTTACTTTATATTAAAGAAGTTTCTTGTGGTCTACACTCGTATGGACCAACCCTTAACAAAATCCTCTCTCTATAAGTCTGCCCAAGCATTTGGAACACTATGTCCGAACAATTCCCATCACTTTCTCCTGCCAGCCTGGTCGACATGGGCATACTGAGACAGTGTAGCAACTGCCTCATGTTTACTAACAACCCTCTTCTCCTAGCACATAATTCTTCCACCCACGAGAAATGCATGTACACCAGTAACCTGGAGTCCAAGCTCTCTCACGCCACAGTCAGTAATACTGAAAAAGACGAGATTGCCAGCACAAACACCACACCACTCACATCACATAGCCAAGCACAACACACAGATACCTATGCAAAGGTCCTCAATAAAAACTTACCTAAACAACAGATACCTCCAAAACACACTAACAAACATTCCACACACAACACCAAACACATCACACACAGCAGACAGCACACCAGAGTCTCACAAACACAGCCCATAAGGCAAAAAATAAACAATCACAGCCCACAAGACATAATAAACCAAACACACTAGTCATTGGTGACTCAATTGTGAGACACACTGATGTCCCCCTCACCATGCTCGACAAGGAGAAGATCATGATCAGTTGTCTGTCTGGTGCCAGAATTCATCATATCATGCACACACTTAAGTCTCTGCACAGTGAGTAGAAGTACGACTCTGTCATTGTACATGTTGGTGTGAATTATTTAAGACATACCTCCCTGGACTATATGAAGAGCGACATGATTGAACTCTCAGAGTATGTGTTCCAGGTATGTATGACCCTAGTCCTAATCAGCATCCTACCTTCACCAAGAATAATACCACAATACCAACAAAAAATAATTGACTTCAACAATTGTCTTAGTTTCTGTTGTCTTTCCAAGGGGATCCACTATCTGTCTGCCTGGGATGACATGGTCGACAGGCCTCAGTGCTTTGCCAGAGATACCCATCCAAGTTATAGCTAGCTATAGACCACCCTCCATGACTCAGGACACCTACTCCTCTTACCAGGATCTACTAGACTCCATGAAGGTATCCTTTATCTCCCTGATCCTTGGTGACTTCAACTACCCCACCATAGACTGGGTGAACTATTCTTGCACTAATGCACTGTCTCAATGTTTCCTCGACTTCATCATTTCTAATACACTAGACCAGCTCATCTCATCCCCCACAATGGGAGATAACATTCTGGACTTGGTTCTCACCAACATGGGTGACTGCTGCACCACTCCCATAGTATGTTCTCCCTGGTTAGGTCGATCATTGGACTGTCTCATTTGAAGTTTCTATCCCACTTACCCCCCCCCCCAGCCAAAATCAAGCTAAAAAACTTCTCAAAAGCTGACTACAACCTCCTAAGGGAGGGTATCTGTAGCTTCACATGACCACCCCCTCCAGAGTTTGCAGTCAGCTATGCTGAACAGTATGCAAATGATGTTTGCAAGCACCTGTACAACTGCGTGGATCAGCCATACCCAATAGAACTAAAACCTGCTCGTCGAGGAAACACAAACCTGTTTGGTGGACATCTTCTATCAAAAGGCTTTACAACAAAAGGAAGAAACGGTTGTCCAAGGGTAAAAGGGAACAAATTCCAAATTGGAAAAACTCCTCCTTAGCCTCAACAAGCACATTAGATCACTTGTGAAAACCTCCAAGGCCAATTTTGAATTGAAACTAGCCTCCATAACAAAGGGAAACCATAAAGCCTTTGTCAGTTACATCAGGAACCTCCATGGCAAAGCCTGGATTTGTTCTGAATTAGTACTTAACAGTATCACTTACACTGATCCTGTTGACTTAGCCAGCCTGATAGCAGATAGGTTCAGTGCAAACTTCACCCCCCTGTCCCCCACAAAAGGCCCTTTCAACATCCCAGATACTTGTCCCACACCTCATATCTCTGTAGATCATGTGTTACAGGCCCTATCCAAGGCAAAAACACAGCTTCCATGGGACCTGATAGTATCCCAGGATGTATTCTGTACCATCTCCAGCAAGAACTGGCTTCACCCTTGAGCACCTTTTTCAACCACAGCCTAAGTACTGGCTTCATTCCAGCAGAGTGGAGAACTACCATTGTCAACCCCTTGTGTGAAGACTGGTAGAGATGGGTGAAGGTTGCCAGCCTAGCCAGATAGCATTGTGCAGATAATTATATCATTTATAAATATGAATGTTGAACTGCAAGCTTGGTGTCTTAAATGTAAAGAAATACTGTTACATGTAGAACTGGAAATAAATGTGACAACAGTGCACTCTACTGACCAAAGTAAAGCATGTGGTGACCCTTTCAAGTAGACAGTGGTGCCGAAAAGTCTAGATGGAGAAATTCTTTCTATTGTTTTAACCAAGAGTTAAATTGCTAGATTTAAACATGCAAATGTATTTTTATTGCTCTGTTCCTGACCAGCTGCAAGATAAAAAACGGGAGATGTTAAGAATGTAAATGCAGTTAATGTGTAGCCTGGGAACACCAGGAAAGTGTAAAAGAATGATGTAATGTTTATCAAGAACTGCAGTTTCAATTTAAACAGTGAGAAGCAGAGATTATTAAGCATTTTTTCTGGACATCCAACTCAGTACTGCCTTATGCTCTCTTTATGTAAGTAGTATGTTAGAACTGTGATTTCTCCTAGAAGTAGCTAGGAATTAGAAAAGATTAGACTAAGTGTTTTTCTGTTATATCAGAACTGTACTACTGAATTAAGTATTTCTGTGTGATCTCTGAACTTTTGACTAGTACTGTATAGTATAAAGTATTGTCTTGTGGTTTTAATTATTTATTATTAAATATTTTAAAACCCTTTTAACTGTGGCTAGTTTGTGTAGAGATAAGTTAAGCTCTAAGAGTACATGGCATATATATATATATATATATATATATATATATATATATATATATATATATATATATATATATAAGGATCCTGTACCAGATCAGTCTAATAAGCCTTGAGACTGTTTAGTCACATCTACCAATTGGATAATAATATTGCACAGTAATAATTGGACACCCTTTTAAGGGTGTTTGAATAGCCAATACATATTAGCTGGGTGGTGGCAGTAATTACTACTGTATAGTCTGGGTAAAAGGCGCACAGCTGGAGAACCTGTGCCAGCCTTTCCCAGAAGTGTCTGTGCGGTTGTATAACCTCTTATCTCAAAGTGTGTGTGTCAGCTACTTGGGCAGGGACATGAAGCACTGGTTGGACAGAGAGGGTGCTGGAGATTTTACTTGCCCATCTAGCTGAGATCTGGATGCTATAGCTATGCCAGTGGGGAGTCTTATTGGGGACCTGGAGAATAAGGGAGAGACCAGCCCCAGACTGACTGTGATCTCTGTGTTCTCTTAAGGGAAATTGCACTTTACTGTGTGTATTTGTTATCCTTTCCTCATATATGAGATGCCCTCTCTGGTGTTGGTGGTGAGGATTGAGGCTCCTTGATTGCTGGGCCAGGGCATGGGCATCACACCTTGCACAAAGGTGGTGCCACTACTGACCATGGAAACTATCACCCCATTAGCTTAACAAGTCTGATCTGTAAAGCCATGGAGCATATTATTATGGATCTCATAAACAAGGACATAGGCAATCTCCAAGCACATGAACCTCACCCAGTTTGGATTCATCAAGGGAAGATCTTGCCTGTTGAACCTGGTTGACATCTTTGAGACTGTCACCAAGGCCCTGGATGAGGGAAAGTCAGTGCATACAGCTTACCTTGACTTGGCCAAGGCCTTTGAAACAATCCCCCACTCAGGCATCATTGAAAAGCTAACACAACTTGGCATAAATACCTATCTCATCAGGTGGGTGGCTAACTGGCTCACTGACAGGACCCTCAAAGTTAAAATAGGCACCTCCACCTCTGACAGTAGACTTGCCACTAGTGGAGTTCATTGGGGATCTGTCCTGGGACCCCTACTATTTGGCATCTATTTCTCAGAGGCACAGGCAAAGGAAAAAGGCCTGTGGCTGACCAAGTTTGCTGATGACTGTAAGTTGGGTGCTGTCATTGACTCCCCAAATGATGTTAACATACTACAAGATGGTCTCACAGCAACTACTGACTGGTGCCAAAATCATGGCCTCAAGTTAAATGCAAAAGAATGTATCATCATACCATTCAGCAAAAACACAACCCCTACTGATTACCATATCAATGACAACCCCCTAAGCACACTACCTGTGGTGAAAGACCTGCGCACTCAGGTTGATAACAACCTCACATTCAACCATCATGTAGCGACAGTGGTCAGAAAAGCCTTTTACTTGGCTCATTTCATAAGTAAAGGGATTGCATCCAGAAAAAAGGAGGTTATTACCTCTCTATACTCCTCCCTCATTAGACCAATAATTGAGTATAACGTACCTTTTGGGATGTACCCCCTCCAAACATTTGCACCAACTGGAAAGGCTACTGAAATACCTCACAAAGAGAATCCATGGCCTTCAACACGTGTAATCCGCAGACAGGCTCACTATTACTATACTCGGTGTCATATGCATTGCTTAGGGGTGATCTGTGTCTCACCTACAAGGCAATCTTGGATCCTGCCCTACTAGAGATGCTCCATATCCATAAGTCTAACTCCTCATGCACTACCCGCTCAAAAGGCCTGAATCTAATATGTGACATTAACAAAACCTGCTGGAGAGATAGGCATGTCTCCCAGAATCTGCCCCATCTCTGGAATAGACTTCTCATACACATCAAGCAGACCACCTTGCTGACCCTCTTCAAGCGCAACCTTGATGAGTGGATGGGAAATCACAAATTCATCTCAGGGTTTCCACCTGTGTCTCTCAATGACAAGGGCAACAGGTGCTGACTGAGATTTATTTTTGGGTTTAAACTCTTGGCTAGGCTTGTAAGGGCCCCAGTGCCATTAGGCTAGTACTCTCTTATGATCCTATGAATAGAAGACATTAAGAGGCAGGAGTAAGAGAAGGCTATTAATAGCCATAGGAATGCTGGCTCTATAAGACTGCTGTGTAAACAAGAGAAGGGTGGACTGCTGTAAACATTGTAGGAAGTGGTCTGTGGGTTGCAAAAGATGAAAAGGAAAGGTATCATAACATTGTAGATACATGCCCTGTTGATACTGGTTCCTAAGACATTAATTTTCAATGTGAATAATAACACTTATGGTTGGAATTTGACCCACAGACTGAAATAGTTGGTGTTGCACCTCACTCAGAGGGGTCAGGTAGGGTTCTTGTCTGGAAAACAGGCCTTTGGTGCCATTTAATGACTAATATTCTTGACTAAATATATAAACAGGAGTGTGCAACCAGCCTTCTTGACACAGAGGTAGAAAGTGCTGATTGCGTTCTAGGTGATTAGAGTTTGATTAACAGCTTGTGCACCTGGTGAAGCCGACACAAACAGAAGATAAGAATGACAGCTAGACCATTTCACCTCTCTTCAGACAGACGGGTTGTGGGCATATCCCTAGGTACACTTATCACAGAAGAATTACTAGCAGAAACAAGGATCACAGTGAGATGTTGTTTACAAGAGGGTAAGGCCACTGATTATGCATAGGTGGAGGCATGCATGCGCATAACTGTAACCAATTACATGGTACCCCCTTGGACACTTCAGATATGTTAAGGCTTTAAGGCAAAACTGCACTCCCAAATGGATGATAGTACCCCTTCTAGCTGTCTCATCCCTCACTCCCAGGAGAATGAATGGCCAGAGTTCTCCTGGAGGAAGTAAGAGGTAAAATAAGCAACTAGAAGGAGTTTATGGGGCATATTAGTTTAGCATAAAAAATGCAGGTAGCATGACATTTTTTGAAGGACTAGCTGTGTTTCTTTTACAAATGGGTTACATATTGCAGCAATGATTGTGATCGGTGTGCATCCCTTATAAAAGCTCTGGCACTAGTGGTGCAGACGTTTTAGCCCTTGGCTGCATTGCTAGTGATTGACTAATGTAGCTAGGCAGTGGACAAACCAGCCTAGGAGATGGGATTAAGTGGTCAGAGCCAATTTACTCAACATAAAAGAAGGAGGACAAGCTGCCACTAAAAGATTGTGGGAAACCATGGCATGTGTAAGTCAGATGTGCTTATGGCACATGTCCAACACATCTTCTCCACTTCCATTTAACTTCCAAGTGTAGAAGCATGTGTCTAGGTCTGGGAGGGTTTCGTCTACCCAGCCTGTGCTGGAGGAAGGAATGGAAGAATGGAGATGATTATGAGGAGTGGGGTAATGGGATGTGAGCTCTATTAACTAGTGCCTTGGAAGGTAGGAGGATTGACAAACCCAATAACACAAGTAAGGAACAAATGGAAATGGAAAGACAGCAAGCAAATGTATCATAGGTTCATAGGTGTGTACTAGGTAATGGCCCTGAGCCTAGATAAGCCTAGCCCAAGACGATTCATAGGTGTGTACTAGGCTAATGGCTCTGAGCCTAGATAAGCCTAGCCCAAGACGATTCATAGGTTCATAGGTGTGTACTAGGCTAACGGCCCTGGAGCCTAGATAAGCCTAGCCCAAGAAGATTCCCTGGCATCATGCCTCCCAAAGTTAGTTCCCAGTGCCCCTGAGCTTACTTCAGGAAGGCACACTGAAGATGAAACAACATTTCAAAATAAGAGGAGGTGAATATCTGTGTAGTGATAGGAATGAGTGGAGTGAATGGGGGGCGGCGGGGTGTTTGGAAGCACAAACTTGATGGGAAAAGAATGAATGAGAAGTAATCTCAGTTGCAGAGAACAATAACGAATGTTGCTGCATAGTAGGAATGCAGCTATATGGAAGATACAGAAAAAAGGCATATCTGTGGGCTGGTTAAAACAAATACACTTTTTTCTGTAGAGTTCTGAAACAATTAAAAATGTAGGCAGAATGTGAATAGTTTTACTGGATTTTGATGAAACAGTAGTCTGATGGAAAGCGAAAATATATGAGGAGGGAATTTCATAAGTAAAGTCTAAAAAGGAAGTCAAAGGAAATGGTTAGACTCTTTAATTTATTTATTTGCTAACTGCACTGGTCATCATGGGTCCATTTCACTTACAAGGGCAAATCTGTCTGAGATAAAAAATGTAGAATAACCAATTGATTGGATGTTTAAGAGAGGAAATTGGAGTACCTGGCTAAAACCAATGCAAACACAAACAGAATATGCAGACTCCATACAGACAGTAACCAGCAGTCAGGGCTAAATCCACTCTCTGAAGCTGTGAAGCAGAGTTCTTAATATCTAAGCCACCAGATATCTGAAGGATAATGCAATAAGACGTTGCAAGGATCCATGCAGAAAAGAAGCAGAAATTACCAGTTCTTAATAAGAGCAGAGATTGTAGATAAAGCAGGAGACTGAAAGTGGAGCAGTCTGTCTCTTGGTCCATGAACAAATAGTAATGCCAGTCCAGAATGAAGAGGCCTGTGGCATCATACCTCTAAACTATACAGATTTTCCCAGAATGTCCAGATTTTTGCTTCATATATTCATAAAAAATGTGTTTTTTTTACAAATCAATGGGGATGATCTAAAGGTTAAAGTTACTAAATAATGACATGCATTTGAGTTTCAGACTTCGTATTCTTCAGAAAATGCACGCTAACACAAATCTTGTTATTGTAGCAGCTTTCTAAGTTTGTAAGGGCAATATTTAAAATATGTCCTATTTTTGGGCCTTTGTCCCCCCATTTTGTCAGGCTTTGTCCAGATTTCTTGCTCTAAGATGTTGAGTGGTATGTGTGGCATTGAGAAAGTATAGATTTTGTGAAAGGCATTTTGTAGCTTAGCAGAAACTGATATGAAGTGCAAGGATGAGATGTACATACTGGAGACAAGAGCATATTGCAGAAGTCCAATTTCATCAGAGCAATTCAATTTCTGGTTCATGAAAACTCTGAAGAAAAGCAGTGCCAATGCAGATTTATGAAAAACTTCTCATGGAACATTCTATTGCAAAATTAAACATCTTTCCACTTAACCACTCAAGTTGCGCCATGTGGACAGCTTTCAAACCATCTGACAGCCTGTGAGGAGAGATTATGAGCAGAGCATGTGCATGATGGGTAATTGTGGCTGAGAGCATCAAAGACCTTGGAGATATCACAAAATATGGTACTAATATTTTGCAAAGATCCATTTCTTTGTATAGTAGTTCATAAAACCTTTCATCAAGTGAACTTGGCAGAATTCTTGCTGACAAACTAAAGAAAGTTTTGCTGGAAAACATAAAGAAAAGTTATAAAAGCATTAATTTTTCAAGTGCTTTGAAGAAAGGCAAGGGCAATGCAAAGGAGACCGTGAAAGGAGTGGTACAAAAGGAGACAATGAGGAGGACGTATAGTTAGTGGGTGACAGGAATTGGATGAAAAAGAGGTCTTGCTTCAAGTATGGTAGCTGCAAATAGCAGAAATAAAAAAAGATGGTTGCCCTGCTGTCATAGTTATCCTTTCTGTATGTCAAGTCTTTCAACAACCACAGCATACACTTTTGGTTATACTGCCTCGCAGCGAATCCCAGATTAACTGTTGCTGCCTTCAGTAGGTATTTGAAAACATCATGGTGTTCGTGAGTTTAATTATCTCAAGGAGTAAAAGGTAGCTGCATGCCTTTTTTCTTTGATTTATAATGTTTTGAGCTCTAATACTTACACTCTCCCTCTAGGTTTCTACTGAATTTATTGTATACTTTGAAGTCTTCAGACACTTTGCTTTGAAGCCTGCAGTGTGACAGAAGTGAGAAACCAGAGGTGTCCCCAGCATGCATTTGTGTTGTGGGTGTGTGTGACTGCTGATGGAGAGAGGTGCACCCCACCATGCATCTGTGTTGTGGGGATGTGTGACTGCTGATGCACGAGTATGGTAGCTGTGAGGTTTCATAAAAGGAACTATTCAAAAATTTGCTTTCTGGGCATTGCCTTGTGACTGGATGTTCAACTTCCTGGACCTACTGTGTGATGTTCTCAGTAATCTGGTAATTTGTAGGTACTGTATATAAATATCCTTTTATAATGGGTTACAGGGCAAATTATCACACAATCCATGCACCTGGCAGCCAACACACTATAGTCTGACTACAAAAAAACATACCCTAGGATTTAATAACACCTGCACTAAGTGTACACTGTGTATACTATTCTGAGTGAACAGACAACACAGACATAACTCACACCTTCTTCCTCCTAATTTTAGTTTTCCTACTGGAATTCATAAACTCAAATGCCATGGAACAACTAGTCACCATCCCCACAAGAGGAGAAAACATACTTGATCTCATCATCACGAACATGGGAGCACAATGTTCAACACCGGAAGTATACCCCTCACTGGTGAGATCAGATCACAAACTAATCTCGCTGGAGGTCCTCATCCCACCTACCTGAAATAAAAAGACCACAGTAAAGAACTTCTAGCCGACTTCACACTTCTAAAGACTAGTGTGGTCTCCTTTAAGGCCCCGAGCCGACGGAAAACAGTACTCAAGCCGCTGAATCACTTACAAATGCCTTCTACCAGCACCTGCAGGACTGCATGGATAAGGCAATCCCAAGCAAAACAAAGACTCTTTTTGCACTCTAGTGGACCCCAGCCATAAACAAACTCTACAACAAAAGGAGGAAGCTACTACAAGATAGAGCAAAATCCTTAAAAGGTAAGACACCCTTGATCATTATAAGTAAAAACTAAGAGCTCTCATAAAATCATCCAAAGCAAATTTTGAGAGAAAAATAGCTAAAGACTCAAAAGACAATCATAAGGCCTTCTTTAGCTATGTTAGAAACCTGTGAGGAAACTCCCAGATATGCTCAGAACTAGTTCAAAATGATGTGAAGATTACTGATCCTACAGACATTGCCAACATACTGGCTGACAGGTTCAGTGCAAACTTCTCCCCAAAAGGAGATATCTATACCAAGCGTTGCAGCCCCCAAACATCTCCAACGCCCAAGTGAGAACTGCTCTCTCCAGCAAAAACACAGCATCCATGGGACCTGATGGTGTCCCCGCTGTGTGTGCTCCAAACTCACTCAAAATTAAACCCACAGCTAGGACAGCTGTTTAATCATAGTCTTACCTCTGGATACATACCCAGGAGTGGCGACTGCAACTGTGGTCCCACTTCACAAAGGCGGTGCCTCCAAAATTACCGCCCATTAGCTTGACAAGCCTTATCTGCAAAGCCATGGAGAGGATCATAATGGACCTCATAAATAAAGACATAGGGAATTTGCAGACTTTGGATCCATCCCAGTTTGGCTTTGTCAAAGGCAGATCATGCCTTCTAAACTTGGTTGACTTTTTGAAACAGTCACCAAAGCCATTGATGAGGAAAGGCAGTCCATACAGCCTACCTCGTTGATACAATACCCCACTCGGGTATCATTGAAAAACTCATCAGCTTAAATGTTAACCCATACATCACAAGATGGGTTGCAAACTGGCTGAGTGACAGAACCCACAGGGTCAGAGTTGCTGGCGCCATGTCAGACTCAAAGCCTGTCACAAGTGGTGTACCACAGGGCTCAGTCCTGGGCCACTCTTGTTTGGCATCTACTTTTCTGAAGTACAAGCAAACACAGGAGGGTTATGACAAAGTTTGCAGATGACTGCAAACTGGGCCATAGTAGAAAACACATCTGACACAGATATCCTTCAGAAGGGTCTCACAGAAACGGATAACTGGTGCCAGAGCCATGGCCTAAAGTTAAATGCCAAAAATGCATAGTCATACCCTTCGGGAAAACAAGGTTACCCCTAGCTACCAAATAGGTGGCAATCCACTGAGTACAGAAGAAGTTATCAGGGACCTGGGGACCCAGGTTGATAGTAGTCTGTCATTCGACACCCATGTAGCTAAAGTAGTTAGGAAGACCTTCTACATTGCCCACCTTATCATGAAGGGATTCTCATCTAGATCAAGGGAGGTCATAGTCTCCCTATACTCATCACTCATCAGACCAATGATTGAGTACAATGCCCCATTCGAATGTATCTGACCCGACACTTGCAGCAGCTGGAGAGGCCACAAAAGTTCCTCACCAAAAGGATAAAGGGTCTCAAACATCTGTCCTATGCTGCCCGACTGAAAGAACTCCAGCTCTATTCAGTTGCTCAGAGGTGACCTTTGCCTAACATACAAGGCCATGTCAAACCCAGATTTGATGAATATGCTTCACCTCAAAAATCTAGATCCGTCAGAGCCACAAGAGACTTAAACCTCGAGCTGGAGGGATAGATTCATCACCCAAAGACTCTATGCTGTGGAATAAAATCCCGGTATATGTGAGGCAGAGCACCTCGCTGGCCTTGTTCAAGAGAAATCTTGACCAATGGATGGGAGATCGCAGATATACCCCAGGGATTACCTCAGTGTCACTGCTCAACAGAGGCACAGCAAAATAATGGGTATAGTTCCCCATACTTAAGGGGTGGCGTAAGCCCAAAAAACTATGTAGGGGCTGTAAATGCCCTCGGGCAGATAGCCTAGTATGAACCTATGAACCTATGAACCTATGATATTCTTGCAGCTTTAAGTATTGATGGATTCATAAAGGTCACCACAAAATGTAGCACAAATAAATGTGACAAGAATGTTCTTGAATACATATCGTGTACACTCCATACATGCATGAGATCCTATTCAGAGCTACTACCTAAAATTATTCTGCTTAGTATTCGATTCCAGGCTGGAGTGCAGGCAGTGCCTTCTTTGTGGAGTCTGCATGTCCTCCCTGCGGTTGCATGGGTGTTCAAAAGACATGCGTAAATGGGCATGCCTTCGTTGAAGGTTGAATGTCGAGCTGGCACCTCGGCGTTCGTGAAAATCTACTGCCAATCATTAGCGGACCGGAGTTCCGCTGTGGCGACCCCTAACCGGGAAAAAACAAAAGACAACAACATCAAAACAATTGATCACTGGCATTAATTAATGCATAATTGCCATTAATTAGCAAGGAAGGCATTTGGTGAGGAGGACCCAATCAATGTGGATTTACTGACTGCATTTAGGTACCTTCTTCCTCTTTTGCCATTACAGGGAAATTTAGTTTTACCTTTTTGACATCTTCACCATGTGATACCTTAAAATACTCAATATTTTTTGTTTATTCAGCTTTAATAGATACTTTCATTTAAATATGTATACTGTTAAGTTCCGTAAATGTTTACCTTTTTGAGCTTATTAAGCACATTTATTTCATGCAAAGATGCTATTAATAAAGATATTAGCTCATAGATTACCTAAGACACCAGTGTAGTTGCTTTGCTTGCCGATATATAAGAAAGCAAGGCTAATTCACGTCAGTATTATATGTCCACAAATGAGGCATTTGTTTTCTAAATCAGGTCAGAGGAAAAAGATAGACAAGAATAAAAAGACACAGTATGAAGATAGCTTGCAGGTGAGTGGATCAAGGCGCAATGAAGAATGATAAAACATTTGTTTTTTTCACAGAGAGGGTAGGGATGCAGATGTATAGAGAAAACATCCTGAATATTTTGAGTCAATGAAGATAGCCCAGAATTCAAGAATGCATGGGGCGAGCAATGTAATGCTTGTGACTGACAGACCAAATGTTGTTTTTAGGCAAATATTATCTGAATTGTATATAATATCTTTTTCCCTTTCTCTCGCTCTCTCTCTCTCTCTCTTTCTCTCTCTCTCTCTCTATACTTTCTTTCTGTCTCTCTCTCTCTCTCTATATAGTGTGTGTGTGTGTGTGTGTGTGTGTGTGTGTGTGTGTGTATGTATATACATATATATATATATATATATATATATATATATATATATATATGTACAACTAAGCAATACCCACTTAATTATTGCATTGCTTTATTGAAATGTAACCACAAATAAAAGAAAATTACCTGTCCTAGGTGATGTGCGGGTGACCCCTTCGCAATTCCATGAAACAGGCCTTACTGCACTCTCTTGCTTAACAGAATTACTGGAGGGAAAAAATCAAACAGCCCTTAGGAAAAATTAGCATATTTACTAACCTTGTCTCTCAGTCTGGACTGGTGAAACAAAGATAACAATCGTGGCCACTCAGAGAAATTAAAAATCCTTTCTAGTTAAGCCAATTTCTGTGACATAGCAGGATGAAGCCCTACCTATGACCAGAAGATCAGCAGCTCAGGAGCTTGACAAGCCTCATGGGGGAAGATGGGGGTGAGCAGCTCATGTTAGCTCATCCATTTTGGGGGAAGGAGGCAGTCTGTCTCACTGCAGTGCTGATACCTATAGGATAGTGAGCTGTACAGGATGTTATGTTTCCCTCCCTATCAGACAGTGGCCTCTGCTGACAATGCAAACATTCCTAGTTAGGACACAAGTGTGTGTATTTTGCATATGCCAAGCTATTTTGCTAGTTCACTTATTTCCTATACACATTTTACAAAGATGATGAAGTCACTCTATGCATGTAGCTGTCTAAACTATTTCTATTCTTCCATACTGTTGTTGTCATTGTCTCATTCTTTTTACATAAAGCAACATTATTTATGTATTTGTCTGGGGTGACCTGAAAGGCATACAGGTGCAGACATGATTAGGGAAGTGCATTAGCAATTGTGTTGTAAGCTGGTGTATAACACTTTCTAGTGTGTGCAGTAGGTTCATTTTACTGTGTTTTTAACTGAGAACAGTTAATGTCACAACTAAATATTTACTTATGTGCCATTCGAACATTTTATCCACAAAATGATTATTATGCATTCCTGTGGTGGGATGCAACAACATAAAGATATGGGCTTTCAAGATAAATATGGATGTGGGAGTCATGCCTGTATCTACTTATGCTGATCTATGCCCAAGGTCAGGACTGGAATACCTATTTGGCCCTACAGGACATGGTCAGGACTTCCATTTCAGCCCATAGCAACTTGTTAACTCATTCCTGCAGAAACAGATACAGTGTTATGTAATGGAATGCATAATAACAACATCTGTTACTTTTGTGTTTACTCAGAATACTGACTTGTATAAATGTTAAACATTTGATCCTACTAATACTATATTCTAATAAGATTATGCACTCCTTGTTTCTTACACTACCAAGAACTATCTGTTCATAGGTTCATAGGTTCATAGGTAGGTACTAGGCTATCGGCCCTAGGGCCCACACAAGCCTAGCCAAAAAATGTACCCTGGCTTTCGCCACCCAAGAACATTATTTCCCTATGCCCCTGTCGAGCAGAACCACAGAAGTGATCCCCGGGGTGAATTTCCCATTTCCCATCCAATCATCAAGATTTTTCTTGAAGAGTGCTAATGAGGAGCTCTGTTTGACATAGATAGGTAGTCTGTTCCAGAATATGGGAAGTCTCTGGGACAGGAATCTATCCCTCCAGCATGTTCTGTTTATTGTGGTGACAAGGTTATGGTCCCTAGAGTGTGTAGCTCGGAGGGATTGGGATTTCTTTAAGTGGAGCATGTCCAACAGCTCTGGGTTTGACATAGCTTTGTATGTTAGGCAGAGATCACCCCTGAGTAGGCGATATGCGATGGAGTAAAGCTGTAGTTTTTGAGACGGTCTGCATAGGGCATCTGTTTGAGGCCAGTAATCCTCTGTGAGGTATTTCTGTGGTCTTTCCAGTTGTTGCAGATGTCTTATGAGGTACATACCAAAAGGGGCGTTGTACTCTATAATGGGTCTAATGAGTGATGAGTAGAGGTGAACAATGACCTCTTTTTTTCTGGATGAGAATCCTTTTGTGATGAGATGAGCCACGTAGAAGGATTTTCTGACCACTGTGGTGAAGTGATTATCGAAGGAGAGACTACTGTCCACCTGTGTCCCAAGGTCTCATCACATTTTTGGCATTAGGTAGACTACCAGCTATGTGGTAGTTCATGGGTACAGAGTTTTTACCAAAGTGGATGACAATACATTTTTTGGCATTGAGCTTCAGACCATGGCTTTGACACCAGGTATCTGTCTCAGTGAGGCCCTTTTGTAGTTTGTCCACATCGTTAGGGGTTTCAATTATGGCTCCTAGTTTGCAGTCATCTGCAAACTTTGTTAGCCAAAGACCTTCTGTGTTGGCCTGCACTTCAGAGAAGTAGATACCAAACAGGAGAGGACCCAGGACCGAACCCTGTGGTACTCCACTTGTCACTGGTCTGATGTCAGATTTGGAATCCACTACTTTCACAGTGTGGGTTCTGTCCATGAGCCAGTTGGCAACCCATCTTATGACATAGGGATTTATACCTAGTTTAGTGAGTTTATCTATAATTCCAGAGTGGGGGATGGTGTCGGAAGCCTTGGCGAGATCTAGATAAGCTGTGTGAACCATTTTACCATCATCTATGGCTTTGTTGACTGCTTCAAAGAAGTCAATCAGGTTTAGGAGACATGATCTGCCTTTTACAAATCTAAACTGAGTAAGGTCCAGAGTTTGGAGATTACCAATGTCTTTGTTTATGAGTTCCATGATGATACGTTCCATAGCCTTGCAGACCAGGCTCGTCAGGCTAATGGGGCGGTAGTTCCCGGGGTCCATCATGGCTCCCCCTTTGTGGAGTGGGATAACTGTCGTGGTGCGCCATTCAGTGGGTACAAAGCCTGAGGTGAGGCTATGATTGAACATGGTACTTAGGCAGGGTGCCAGTTCATTCTGTAGTTCATGTAGAACGCAGCCTGGGATATTATCAGATCCCATGGATTCTGTGTTCTTGGCTTTGGAGAATGTGTTTTTTACCTGTGCAGCCGTGATTATAGGAACTTTGCATTCTTCCAGTATAGAGATGGGTCCTCTAGGGGGTGGGGGGGGGGGGTAAAGTTAGCACTCAACCTATCTACTAGGATGTTGGCAATATCAGTTGGTTCTGTATATTTAGTGCCATTATGCTGTAACTAAGAGCAGATCTGAGTGTTCCCATTTAGATTCTTGGCATAGCTATAGAATGCTTTGTGGTTGTCTTTAGAGTCAGTGGCAATTTTGTTTTCGTAACTTGCTTTGGTGGATTTTATGAGGGATCTCAGCTTCTTACTGAGGTTGACCAGGGAGTTCCTCCAGTCATGAGATTTTACTCTTTTTTGCAACAGTTTCTTTCTTCTGTTGTAGAGTTTGTTTATGGCAGAGGACCACCAGATTGGCTTCCTTTTTTTGGAGGATAACATCTTGGTTCAATTAGGGATAGCATGATCCATGCACTCTTGTAAGTGCTTATAAAGTGCATTTGTGTAGGATTCGGCAGTCATACCTCTATTGTCCGTCTGCATGGGTGTCATGAAGTTTGCCACTTCTGTCTTAAGAAGTGTGAAGTTGGCTTTTGAGAAGTTTTTTACAATGGTTTCCCTAATTGGGGCTGGGGGTGGGATGTGGATGTCTAGGCTGATTAGCTTGTGGTCGGATCTGACCAACGTGGAATTGACCTCTGGTGTGGAACACCAGTTTCCCATGTTGGTGATGACCAGGTCTAGGATATTGCTGCCCCTGGTGGGGGTGTGAATAAGTTGATCCAAGGTGTTGGAATTTATGAATTCTAGAAAACGTTGAGCAAAAGAGTTGGTACATGAGTAGTTTTCCCAGTTAATGGTGGGGTAGTTGAAATCGTCCATTATTAGGGTGTTGGGTTGTACCCTAATACTTTCCAGTGTATCAAGAAATGAGGAGTCTGAATCCTGGGGCATGGTGGGGGGTCTGTAGCAAGCTACAATTTGGATTGCGGTCTTGCCCAGAGTTAGTTGCACTTGGATAATCTCGGATGCATTATGCTGTGCAACTAGCCTGGAGGTGTGGATATCCTTAATGAATATGGACACGCCTCTGCCTTTAGTGCTTCTTTCTGGGTTAGATGGCCGAAAGGTGTGGTATGAATTGAAGCCTGGTAATGCAGGGGTGCTCTCTGGAGCTTTGAACCAGGTCTCTGTCACTGCACAGATGTCAATGTTCTCCATTTTAAGGAGTGCCTCGAGTGAGTGCATTTTGAGGTTTAGATTTCTAGCATTGAGTAGCATTACCCTCAGATTTTGCTTGCTTGTACCGGTTATGGTGGTGAATTTGTCATTTGAACCTTACCTAAAAAAGGCACTATAGGGGTGGCAAGAGTCTTAGCCAGTATCCAGAATCCTAAGGTCGACAGGTGCAGGCCATCTCTGGCAAAGCATCGTGGACTGTCGATCATGTCGTCCCAGGCAGACAAATACTGGATCCCCTTAGAATGACACCAGAAGCTTAGCCAATTGTTGAAGTCAATCATTTTGTCCTTGTACTGTGGTATCATTCTGGGTGATGGCAGGATGCTACTCAGGGTTAGGGTCATACCTGCCTGGGATACAAGATTGGAGAGCTCCTCCATGTCTCTTTTCATGTAGTCCAGGGAGGTACGTCTCAGGTCATTCACACCAACATGGACAATGACAGTGTCATATTTGTACTTATTGTGGAGTGACCTGAGTGCATGCGTTATGTGGCAGATCCTGGCACCTGACAGGCAGTTGACAGTAACTTTCTCCTTGTTTAGTCTAGTGAGTGGAACATCAGTGTGCCTGACTATAGAGTCACCTATGACTAGAGTGTTGGGTATGTTGTTATGCCTTATGGGCTGTGGTTGAGTGGCACACTGAGTTTGTGGGCTATGTGTCATTTGGGTTGTGTTGGGGGTGGAGTTTGCTTGCGTTTATGCTTTGGATGTCCCTGATGCCTGGGCAGGTTTTTATTGAGAGCCTCCGCGAATGTAGCTGTGTGTTTTGTGTTTCTATGTGTGTGTTTTGGTGGTGTGGGTTTTGAGGGACTATGTGATGAGTGTGGTGAGGTGCAAGTGTTTACCCTCTCCTCTTGACTGTCTAGTCCAGTCTTGGGTGAAGAGAGCTTTTCTTCCAGTTTGGCTATATAAGTGCATCTCTCACAGGTTGTAGTGTTGGGTGGTAGGAGGAGAGGGTTGTCTGTGTACATGAGGCAATTGCTGCATTGCCCCAAGATGCCCAGATTCATCAGGTAGACAGGAGAAATCACTGGGAGCTGACCCTTAGACATGCCTGGATAAGTGCTTATTTATTAAGTACTAAAACTGCTTTCCACTAGACAAGTGAGGAAAGTTGAGTGCTGTAGTAATTTGCAGCTTATGTAGTGCTTACAATGAGTTCTGAACAAGTGCTGAGTTCAAAGAAACAGATCTGAGTGCTGAAACTAGAAAACTGGCTAGTTATAAGAAAAAAAAAACTAAGCTAGAAGGCTTCCCTCCAACACAGAAGGGCTTGGGGGCTCAGAAGCCTACAAACAGTCTATACCACTTAACAGGAAAGGCAGGAAACAAGCTTACATTTTTTTCCTTCTGTTTTCCAGATGTTCTCTTTGTACACAGTAGGAGTGCCTGAAATCAGAATATGATCTCACTGCACTCAATTGAGTAAGCAAATGAGATGGGCCCAGAAGGAGTATCCAAACACAAATTTACAAGAGGGGCAGGCAGTTTCAAGGCCACTAAGATTAACACCAGAACAAAAACAGGGAGGGTGGGTGCGACTAACTGAAGAGCAGAGTCAAAACTTCCAGTTCAGTTAATATATATTCCTGCAACACAGTTAAATCAGTTTAAATACTGTATTCTTTGAAAAAAAGTGCAGATAAAGGTACTTAAATTCTCTTATACGTCCAGTTGAATACAGCTAGATCATAGCCGGCCAAAGCTGAGGTTTTTAAGCAGAAAATATTTCAAACTGTACTACTTAAATAGGCAAGGATAGGAAATCAAAGAATGTGGCTACCCCCACACCTGTAATTACTAATAAACAAAAAAATTCAGCAAACACTGACTGAAGAGCTGAGTCAAAACTTCCAGTTCAGTTAATATATATTCCTGCAACACAGTTAAATCAATTTAAATACTGTATTATTTGAAAAAAGTGTAGATAAAGGTATTTAAATTCTCTTATATGTCCAGTTGAATACAGCTATCAGCCATTATTACCAAGGACCAACCCACAATATGAAAGGATTTTTTCTGATAAAAGCTGGCTGTGCATCTGGAAATTCCAGTTAGAGTTGTTCATTAAAATGAACACATTCCCAAGGATATTTACCAAACAAATAAGAAGACATATGCAACACTAAGATTTCAATAAATGTTGTGTACATTTTTTCCTTATCTGTTGCTCTGTATATCCATTACTAAAAGGCAACTCTTTCACTTAAGTATATTTGAAAAAAAACAATTTTTTAAAGAATGGAAGGGGCAAAAAAATCGAGCATTAATTTTGTATGAAAAGGTAAACAATGTTCATGGCCTACTGCACGAAAGGTGTGCATGCACTTAAGTGCCTAGGATGGACAGAAAGGCAAAATGAATATCTGGACAGAGTATCATATTCCCTGTGGGATTTTTTCAAATTATTATAAAATACCACAGAAGTCTTATTCAAGTCCCCTGAATTTGTCTTAGACTTTGAGAAAAGGACAGGGCATTTACCTGATTAATATTACAGCAGTGTAAAATGAGAATTTTCAAGTTTTTGTTCAGAAAAAAAAAAACGTGCAATAAACAATAATGAATATATAGATTTTTTTGTTCTTTAAAGGGATA
The DNA here is from genome assembly GCF_019279795.1 of Protopterus annectens. Taxonomy (NCBI): domain Eukaryota; kingdom Metazoa; phylum Chordata; order Ceratodontiformes; family Protopteridae; genus Protopterus; species Protopterus annectens. The sequence goes on along the minus strand of NC_056745.1, from coordinate 1,024,490,601 downwards.
ATTCTTTATTTAGGAATAATGTCACATATTGAGCCATGTTTGGAATAGATAATTTCTGGTTTAGAACTTCTTACGTGATACACTTAGGCCAACTGATATTGGTTGGGGACATGAGGTAGCTCAGTACTCCTTTTTCTTGGGGAGTAGGTACTGAGTTTTGTAGTGGTGTAACGTGGAACTGAAGAATATGCATCTCCAAATCTAGTTACAGAAAATGTGACATATGTTTTGTAACATTCTGGCCAAAGTTACATAAGAGGGATGAATGTACAGTAACATTGGCCATGATTTTTACATTGTTCTTGGAACCTTTGTGTCCAGCCAAAGCATAATAAGCAAATTAAGAATCATTAACACATGACTAAAAGGAAGTGTACCATCGTATTAGAATACATTTCTTTTCTCATAAATCTGTAGTAGTTGATCAGGTATCACAAAATAAACATATATTACAAATGAGAAACAAGTTCATCCAAAACAGATGAACTTGTGTAAACATTAGCTTAACTACATCTGAAAAATGTATGGTTCATCTTCAAAGAGTTATTTTGCCTGCTGGATATCTCTGACAGCCGTTTGTGTCACATCAGAGGTTTGTGTTACTGATAACTACTCTTGGCTCATCTAAGAAAACATTGCTGTGTGAATCATCATCAGTTATATTGCAGGGCGAACCATGCAAGGTACCAGACTCAGCAGAACAGACTCACTGTTGACAGGCATAACGACTGCACAGCAGCTGGACATGAATATTAAATGACACAAAACAAGCCAGCTGCCAGTGGTGTGCCATATGAAGCAAAGCATATACTGGACTAGGTTGTTGACTGCCAGCACATGATATCTACCAACCAATCACTTTTCAACAGCCAAAGGTCTGTGTGGTTGTCTGGCTCTGTCTCAGACAACAAACAAAGATCAGCTTTGTTTTTCTTCACATTGTCATTACTGCAGCAATGTGAAACATCAGTTGTATTTATTGACATTTTCATGATACCAGACTTGTCTTGACCTTTTAGCCTTGCATACATACTGTAGTACCCTTCTAAAACAAGATGTATGTTCTGTGTCATCTGCACTCAGACAATGGCTGCCTTTATTATGAAAAAAATATACAAGAACTCTCTCAGTAAGCAGGGTGATATATGCATTTTCTGCAGTATTATAAACAATATATTTATACTAGACACTACTGCGTAGTGAAATTGTGTTCACCAGTTATTTGCAGTTCAAAACTGCCAAGCAGAATGTTGCTACGTCTGATGGCAAGTTACAACTATTCCCCTGAATCAGTAAACGAACTAGTAAAAAAATCAAGAAGTTGTGCACCCTGAAAAGAAAGGATTATCCTGTTAATATTTAAGCTATATGGCATGACAGAGAGTGGATAAAAAACAATCAAAATTCTAGTACTGCAAAAAAAAAGAACACTGTTTCCAAATAAATTGTTACCAGCAACCAAAAAAGTCAGTGTGAAAATTTCACATTTTATTTCTAGGTTCCAATTCAATACACACTAACAGATACAGCACCACAAGTAATGCAATGAAAGAGGGGTTCTGCTTGAATAAGGTAGAGCAGCTACGTCTGCATTTTAGAATCAGATGATATTCAGCCATTTGAATGGCTACCTGGGTAGTGATTTAAAAGCTGGGATGGCTTTTTTGGGGGAGCCCATGATTTTCAATTATAACTAGCTGGACAAAGACATGATAGTGTGCACCGTACTGCTATGGCTAGCATGGGCTGATGTTCTTGCCTATACCCTCTTACTGCAAATGTACTCTCTTGCATCATCTCAAACAAAATTCTATTATTTGCCAGGGACCAGTCTGGGATGGCATTCCAGGGATGAAACGAAGAGGTAACTTTGAAAAATAGCCCTGAAATGATGGAAGAATAGTTGAGAGCAGCAGTAAGAAAATGGGTGTTCAAAGAAGGAAGGATGTAAAAACATCTGTGTGTGTGTGTGTGTGTGTGTGTGTGTGTGTGTGTGTGTGTGTGTGTGTGTGTGTGTGTGTGTGTGTGTGTGTGTGTGTGTGTGTGTATTGCGATGGGTTGTGGTACTAAGGAGGGGTCTGAAGGGAAGATATGGATTGGTGTTAAGAGTGGAAAGAAGTGGTTTAGTTTTGGGAGGCTGTTGGAGCTAAGATGGAAATAGTGTGCATGAGTTTGTGTGTGTATGTGTCAGTGTGTGTCTAGGTCTGGGTGTCTCCTGTGTGTGTGTGTGTGTGTGTGTGTGTGTGTGTGTGTGTGTGTGTGTGTGTGTGTGTGTGTGTGTGTGTGTGTCTGGGTCTGGGTGTCTGAGTATGTGTGTATGTGTGTGTGCATGTTGGAGGGGAGATATTCAGACTACTTGGGCATTAAATCCATTACATGCACTGAAAAAAAGTGAATGCAAGCTATCTGGATCTCATATATGTAGACTTTGAAATTCAGCTAACTTTAGCAGGTACATGTTAAACAGAGAAATGCACACACACACACACACACACACACACACACACACATATATATATATATATAGAGAGAGAGAGAGACAGAAAGAAAGTATAGAGAGAGAGAGAGAGAGAGAGAGAGAGAGAGAAAGGGAAAAAGATATTATATACAATTCAGATAATATTTGCCTAAAAACAACATTTGGTCTGTCAGTCACAAGCATTACATTTCTCGCCCCATGCATTCAATCAATGCAAAATAACATCAGTTGGTAAGAAATGCACATCCTCTGTTCAAACATATTGCTGAAGCTTCATAAAAACAATAACAAAAATATATAACAAAACAAGAATCAGGACTGTGGCACAAATTAAACATACTTTACAGTAATAAACACTTTAAATCCTGTAGCTGGTCTTGCTATGCCGGGATGGCAGCTGGTGATATTGGCATGCACTGAAGGATCATAGAGTTACCACCCTTGTCTCCTTTTCACTGGACAGTCTCTTTTTAAACAGTTGTGTCTTAACAAAAAAATGTCAACTATTCTGTTATGCAATGGCAATATTGCTGGAAAGACTATAATCCTTTACATAAAACATCTTCATAATGCACAATACCACAGAACTAGTCAGAATTTTATAACACTAAGTTGTTATTTTTATGATAAAGTGAAACCCAGTTCTTTGTACTGCTTTTTTTTCTTTTGTATTGTTTGTCTTGTAAAATGCTATGCCTTAATAAAAATGCCTCACTTTGAGCATCTGAAAAGGTAATAACCCTAGCGGATGGTGTTTCACTAGATATAAAACAAATAAGTAGTCAGAGATTGATGATTCTGTCTATATGGTCAAACAATTTGGTTAAATATTTTTATTGGTTGAAAATTCAAATAATTTCATTACCATAACATGTTACAATAAACTTATATAAGGTTTAACATTGAATCATTTATTTTCAACCAAAACAATTTCCTTTTAACATCATATGTTCACCTCAGATTTAACATTACACATAGGTAAACAAGTAAACAAACAAACAAACAAGCAAATTTGGAAGTAGAATTGAGTAAATTATTTCTAAACAGTGAAATCAGTTTGAATTAACACACACAGCTTAACAAGTCTGGTTGTTATGGACATAATATTCTTTTACATGTAATTATATTGCATTTTATAGAACAGTACTGGATGAATTAACCACTACATAGCTTGTCATTGCACATGTATTAAATTATTATATGCATTCAGAAAATACTTTAATTTTTTTCTCTAACCCCAAAACCGAGCATGTAATTTTGTCATCTTACAAGTGATTGTACCTGATGTTTTGAGACCTATGTAGCTAAGACTGTGGCTAGGATTAATTGATGAGTTGCATAGTATGCAGTGTTTATTTGCACTGGAATCAGCCCCATGCAGACTAGTGTTGAGTAGTAGTAATTCATAGTCCCATGTTGTGCTACAGTGCACACAGCTTAAATGTACATCAGAAGACACATGCAAATGGACCACATAATAATATGTAAATAAATTCAGAAGGAAAATAAATGCAAGTCATAATGGTGGTGAAATGCATGCAAGTCAAACAGAGTGATGATTCATAAATGTATTTAGGGGAAATTGTTCACCACTGTGTACTTGAATATCTAAGGGTACATCATTTTATAAATTTTAGAGTTGCTGATAGGGTGAATGCATAGAGCAGCAGCATTAGTCATGCAGTAGCATACTGCGGTATAGAACACTGTTACTTCCTACCAGTACACTTAACATGGTATTGGTCACAATGGAAATGTTATTATCAACGGGTGGCATACAAGCATTTTAAAATTTATGTGATCATTGATTGCTTTAGGTAATTCACATATATGGCACACATTTCAGGTCTATCACCACTATGTGCACAGTGAAGATGCACAGGGACATCTAGCTGGCAAGTGCTGGCCCTGTATTTAATGTTACTGTATTCAGTGACATTTATTGTATGTTCAAATGCATGAACTCCCCCACATGGTGATAGCCTATTGCAGGTGATTCTGGATACCAGCTACAACTTTGGCTTATGATATCAGTATGGAACCCACAGAGCATGGTTGAACTTTAATATAATACTGCACATGCACAAACTTATAAAATTGTAGAGCATATGTTTGTCTTGCTCAAAGCCCATTTCTATCTAGGAGAGTTTCAGTATGACCCTGCAGGGTATTTTTAGCATATTTCATGATACACATAATGCTAATGAGGAGGCAGGATGGACAGACTCAGGACCTTGTTATAGTCAGAACATGCATAAAAATGGCCAACATGGAAGGCAAATCAACACTATCATCTAATGAGAATGTGGTGTAACAGTGACACCTGGTGGCCCAAATCAGCACTATTATTTAATGAGAATGTGGTGGAACAATGACACTTGGTGGCATTGATGGGTAGAGCACATGGTAGTGCAGATAAAACAATGATGTCTCGTCCAAATATATGGGCCCTGGTGAGTACACAACAACAATAATGTGGTGTCACAGAAAAAAAGCATGATGCATTGCAGGTGAGTACATGGTGGGGCCTTGCTGTATATCAGACATTCTCACATACATCACTCAGAAGGAAGGGTGGAGTGGGTCATAAATATCATCATGTGCACAACTGCTTGGAGGCCCAATGACACCTGTGTCGCATGTCTAGTATATTCAAATGATACACTGAGGCACAGCATGGATTCAAGTCATTTATTGTACATAAACACATCAGGAGCTGTAATTGGAGCATATACTTTGAACTTCATAAGCTTACTGACTGACTTATTACTTCTAACACCCTCAATGTGCATCTCCATTCAAGCTAGCACTTACATAGGCTGATTATACAAAATGGCACTGATCTCGCAAGTGCTCAATAACTTATATGCATATGCTGTCTGACTACAGTGGCTGACTAGGTTCAATATATATACACACTGATCTACAACATTATGTCTATTCACATTGGGTGGAGGGTGTATAATAGGAGATGGAGATGGGGTCTTAAGGAGATGGGTTCTTTATGTCAAAGACAGTTTCTTCCTTCACTGGAGTGAGGGTACCACTGTGTGACAGTGACCTGCAAACACTCTGCTGGCTTGTTAATCTAGGACTTGGGGTCCTCCCTTTAGAGATGGTTTGTGAATGCAGGCTCATAACTGGATGCAGTTTGCTCATGATGTGCCCCACCAAGGGAGGGAAAATATTGTGTCTATCCAGGACAAGGGGCAGCAGAACATTGTGTACTTCCTTACATAGGTGTGGAATGTGTACTGTGCAATGCCTTCTTTATAAACCCATCTCTGGGCCATACCTTACCCCAAAATTAGATAACATTGCAAATGTGGACAGGGATGGCAGCACTGACAGGTTGCTGTATGAAGAGCGAGATGGAAGCTGTGTGTGTCACCACAGAGCTCATACAATCAACCAGCAATGTGTCACTGGACTTTATGTCCCAAAAGATGCCACACAACACAGTAATCAACTCCATGCTGGCTTGGGTTGCAGTAGGCTATGCCTGGATGATATTCCAGCATATCTTCTGATTTTCCTAAAGTGCCACCTACATGTTAGGGCCAAATTTGACAGGTGATGATACTGCATGCCACTGTGATTTAGGCAATGGTGGGTATATGCACATCAGTTGCAGTACACTATTCTGCTGCCACAACTGCACGGAGATCACTGCTGGTACTTAGAACCATGGGGGGATCTGTACCCACTGGGGACAGTTAGCCTTCTGACTATACAGTCTTATGTTTACATGGGGTCAGGATCACACCTTTACCCTATATTGTGAGGGACTGCCCACCCAGAATGGAGAAAGACTGTATCACTCTATCATCAAACTATGGTAATTCTGCCTTGTCAATATCAGTATTTTCAGCATCATCATGCTGTCATTCCTGGATATGAGTGCACCATCCCTTGCCCAAGACATTGTGATTGTAATAGTAAGGCTGTTGTTTATATTGCCACTTGTATACCATTTCACATCATTTCTGGATATATGTACTATCCCTTGTCCAGGCCATTGTGATTGTCATAGTAACACTGTTGTTTATGTTAGCACCTGTACATCATGTGACATCATTTCTGGATATGAGTGTACCATCTTTTGTCCAGGCCATTGTGACTGTAATACTAAGGCTGTAATTTATTTTGCCACTTGTATGTCATTTGGCTCATTCTATATTGGTAAAACTGAGTAAGATGTAAGAAGTAAGGTGTAAGATATATGATCACATTAATGGTGTAAGGACTAAATATGTTAGAAGTGCATTATATAAACATACTGCTACATATGTCAGTTTTAAGAAGTGACAGTTTTTTATTATTGCTAGGATACTTATTAATGAGCAGGAGGGTCACTGGAAGCATATTCTTAAATTAGGAAATTTGTGGCAACTATGTCTTACTGCTGTGGCATATCCAAGAATTAATGAATATCTATCTATACAACCATTGTTAAAAATTAACAGCCAGATTCAATAAAGTCTACATGGTCTGTTTACATCATGTGCACATTACAGTGTGGCATGCAAATGCTAGACCACTGTTTTAGATTCATTAAACAGCTCTACATGGTGTGTAGTGCCACACAAGCAAGGTAAACACTGTTGCATGCTAATTACAGCATAAGCAGCTGAATTGTAAGCTAATCAACCAATCCAAGATGGAGGAGCTATTCAACAAGCTATAAAGCAACCATGTAGACTCAGTGCTGGTTTTCCCTGTGAATTCCAAAACCTACTGGAATACAGCCATGGAAAGGAGTTTACCAGAAACAATGTTAGGGTGGTGTTGCTTTAATTTATGTGTATGTGCAACAGGCTGAAGTCTATGCTGTGCTTCTAATAGACCAAGTCCAAGAAGGAGAAGAGTTTTCAGACCCTGTTTAACTTGTCCCAATCTACGTGAAGTGGAAATTGTAGAGTGCTACAGGATAGATAGAGACACACTACAGGAAATCTGCATCCTCTGTCATCCTCAACTCAGAGCCAGGGCAAACTAAGGGGAACCCATACTAGTGGAGACAAAGCTATGTGTAGCACTTAGAATTTTTTCTACAGATACCTTTCAGAGACCAACAGGGGACATGCTGGGGATATCACAGGCATCAATATCCAGGATCCTCTGTCAGTTCCTCAGTGCTATGCTCCAACATGCCAGTGACCACATATATTTCCCTGTACTTCTGAGGACAGGGCCAGAAATATGCTAGAGTTATGCCATGTGACACACTACCATGAAGTACTGAGTGACATAGATTGTACACATATAGAAATTAAGGCACCATCCTGGGAAAGGGGAAGGCTCTACATAAATAGAAAGGGATTAACTGCCAAGTCATGTGTAATGCCAAGGGAATCATCTTGAATATGTGTGCTGGCATACCAGGCAGTTACCATGACACACATGTCTGGCACATCTCCCAATTGTATCAGATGTTCACTAGGGGGGGATATCCCACAGGGTCATTTACTGGGGGATGCAGGCTATGCACTGGAACTATGGCTGATGACACCCATCAGAAATGCACACACCTGCTGAAGAATGCCATAATGAGGCACACACTCAAACCAGAAATATCATAGAGCATGTGTTTGGACAGTGTCTAGATACATCTGGAGGAGCTCTGCTGTACAATCCATGCACATGTACTGAAATATTCACTGTATGTGCCATGTTACACAACATCATACTGAGAAAACAACTTCAGCAGGATAAACAAGGGGCAGGGGCACACATCCCACCACCAATGGCAAGGTCGCCACAGCTGCATGCAGGAGAGGAGTCAGAGAGGGAACCAGCAGCTGTGGATGTAGGCAGACCTAAATGTGCTCAATATGCCCAAACATTGGATAAGAGACAACTTATAGCACACTCACTCACCACCTAAGGGACTAAAACCTTCTTTCTACACACATACAGTACATATAGTAACACTGATGCCAGGTAACGCTCACAACATTTACTTCCCCATGTAATGGCTGTGTACTGCTACCATCAGACAGAGTCAGCCCTGAACTAAAACTGTTGCAACTGCTGGATTTACGAGGTAAGTGTTGAACTTGGAGTGTATTGTGTAATAATATGAATGAATGGCATATCCTTGCATGTTGCTACTTGGTAGTGTAAGCAAGTAAAAGGTGGGTGATTTATACAGAAATTATTTTAACATGTGACAGCAGAGACTTATGTGACTTATATGTGTCCATTATCAAGTAGTAGGCCTCAAGCATCAAAGATTCACACAGGCATACCTCTCAAAAGTACTGATGGGTCACTGAATGTCCTCAGTTTAGCACCATACATTTGTACTGGAAAATTATTAAAGAGAGAAGTTAGAAAATAATGAGACACATTTTAGTTTCAGACTTCACAGCCCTCACAAGATCATTAACAATACTGATGCAAAAAATGTTTCATGCTATCAATTGTCTAACTTTCTATGACCAATATAAGTCAAAGGTACAATTATCAATTCAACATCACAAATGCAGATATACTAAGTACTAAGTCAGCTATGCACCCTGAGCATCAGACACAAATGTTATGTATCACTGAATCCAAACGATAGAAACATGGATATGTCACAGTTATCATCATCCGCACATGGTGCTGTGTGGGGGAGCAGGAAGCCTAGGCTGACACAAAAAATCAGTGAGAGTGTGTGAGTAAGAAAGAGAAACAGGCAGACATTTGGATAAAGTAACAAATGGACAATGAAACAAAATGTGCTTTAAACTTCATGGCTGAACCATGTAACTGTTGCTTGTATGTCTGCATGTGTCCTCCAGGTGAAAACGGTGTGTAAGGGTCTGCATGATCACAGCCATGCACTGTGCTAGCTCTCTGTATTTGTATTTTGGACAGGTGTGAGCCATGCATTGTAGAGGTGGCAGCTCAAAATTGTCATACCCATCAATGAGAGCTGGCTCTGCCAGTAGTTGCACTGGGATGTCAACACCCACAGACAGATGCACTGTTGCTACCTGAACATAGGATCATAGGAAGTTACTAGGCTATTGGCCCTGAGACCCTTATAAGTCAGCACCTGGTGCCCCTGTCCAGCAGGGATACAAATGGAATCCCAGGGGTGTATTTTGTGTTTCCTATGCAGTTATCCAGGTTGTGCCTAAAAAGGGATAATGAGGTAATCTGCTTGATATAGAGAGGGAGTCTTTTCCACAGATGGGGGAGTCTCTGCGATACAAATCTGTCCCTCCAACAAGTCCTACTGATGTCACAGACCAGGTTGAGGTCACACGTGTGGGTTACTCGAGTGTATTTTGACTTGCAGATATGCAGCAATCCCATCAAGGTGGGGTCTGAGATTGCTTTGTATGCCAGACAGAGGTGAATCTGTATGAAACTGAGTAGAGGGACAGGGCTTTTAACTTGTCACTGTAGAACAGATGTTTGAGGCCCTGTATTCTCCTGGTGAGGAACCTCTGTTGTCTCTCTAGCTGCTGCATGTGGTTTGTAAGGTACATGCCAAAAGGGGTGCTGTACGCAATAATGTGCCTTATAAGAAAAGAATACAGGGGCTATTATGACCTTCTTGTGCCTGGATGAGACACTCTTACTTATAAGGCGGGCCATCTAGAAAACTTTCTATACAATAGAAGCAACACGGTGGTCAAAAGTCAGGTTGCTATCAACCTGGATGACCAAATCACTCACAACTGACTGCATGCTTAGGATGTTATTATTAATATGATCATTTGTGGGGACATCACTCTCCCCAAAGGGGATGATGATGCATTTTTTGGTATTCAGTTTGAGGCCATGTTTCTGGCGCCAGTCATTTGTTTGGGTGAGACCCTCTTGGAGGATGTCCACATCATTAGGGGAATTGATGACAGTGCCCAGTTTGCAGTCATCTGCAAACTTGGTCAGCCATAGCCCATTGGTTTTGGCCTGAACCTCAGAAAAGTATATCCGAAATAACAGAGACCCCAAGACCGATCCCTGTGTTACCGCACTCATTACGGGTCTAGAAGTGGATTCCCCTATTTTGACTAGGTGGGTTGTATCAGTGAGCCAGTTTGCTACCTATCTGGTAACATACAGATTGATGCCTAGTTGAGAGAGTTTATCTATTATGCCTGTGTAGGGAATAATGTAGAAGGCTTTGGCCATGTCAAGGTAGGTGGTGTGCATCATCTTCCCCTCATCCATGGCTTTGGTGACTGTCTCAAAGAAGCCGACCAGATTTGACAGACATGACCTCCACTTGATGAAGCCAAACTGTGTGGGATTTAGTGTTTGGAGATTGCCGATGTCCTTGCCAATGAGGTCCATGATAATCCATTTCATACTCAATGCCAAAAAGTGCAGTGTCATCCCCTTTGGTAAAAACTCTGTACCCATGAACTACGACATAGGCAGCAATCTACTTAACACCAAATGTGTTATAAGAGACCTTGGGACCCAGGTGGACAGTAGTCTCTCCTTTGATAGTCACATTTCCACAGTAGTCAGGAAGTCCTTCTACGTGGCACATCTCATCATAAAAGGGTTCTCATCCAGGAAAAAAGAGGTCATTGTTCCACTCTACTCGACACTCATTAGACTCATTATAGAGTACAACGCCCCTTTTGGAATGTACCTCACAAAACATTTACAGCAGCTGGAAAGGCCACAGAAATATCTCCCAAAGAGGATTACTGGCCTCAAACAAATGCCCTACACTGACCACCTCAAAAAACTCCAGCTTTACAACGTAACATATCATCTACTCCGAGGTGATCTCTGCCTAACATATAAAGCTATGTCAAACCCAGAGCTGTTGGACATGCTACACCTAATGAAATCCCAATCCCTCCAAGCTACACGCTCTAGGGGCCTAAACCTTGTCACCAAAATAAACAGGACATGCTGGAGGGATAGATTCCTGTTCCATAGACTTCCCATACTCTGGAACAGGCTACCCATCTATGTCAAGCAAAGTTCTTGATCTTGATGAATGAATGGGAAATAGGAAATACACCCTGGGAATCACTTCTGTGTCTCTGCTCAACAATGGCATGGGAAAATAACTTTCTTAGGTGGCGTAAACCATTGTTGGATAGGCTTATGTAGGCCCTTGGGCTGATAGCCTAGTACCTACCTATGAACCTATGAACCTATGTGGATGATGTTGCAGTTGGTTGCATGCAGAATGATTTCAATTCCCTGCTGCAAAGCTATTTGTGTGTCAGAGTAGGATAAGACACCCTTACTGTGTGAGAGTTCAAATCCAGACCTATGTAGAAATGTTTCATGTGTACTAACAAACATTTTGTTGTGTATATTTCTTAGCTTGCTTTTCTTTATTTCAACTACTTTTCCCTTAGAATCTTTTTTAGCCAGTGTTTGTGGGGTGTGTGGCTTTGTGCAAACAAGGGAAACAGAGAAAATGAATGTCAGGTTTGGCTGTGCTTATCTTATTTGCACGATGCTTAGCACTGCACAAACCCAGACTAGTGGCCCACACAGGAAGCAGACAGAATACCTGCAGAAAAGGCATCTGTAAATGTGTAAAGGTCAAAAAGGATAGATTGTTGCAGTTTTTGCTTTCCATCATGCAATACCATTTAGCAACATTGCATGGTTATTAGCAAGGTTCCCCAACACCTGTAGCCATTGAACACCTGCAGGGCAGGCCACAGTCAGTCATTGAAAATGGATACATTCAAATAATTCTGCTTGGCACAGTGCAAACATGCTTAGTGGCATTGTGCAGTGGTTAACACAGAAAAATTAAGAATGACTAGGAAATTATGGAACTGTCATTTAACTAGTCCTGGAAAACAGATGGTCCTGGGTTCTAGTACTGGGTGTGCAACTTATTTTTACTGTTGTGACAACGCAGTTTATAGCAATGAACTGAAAAATATACAAGCATTATTTCAACATTCTTGTGGCAACAGGTGTAAGTGTAGGGCTGCCATACACATGGTCCTGGGTTCTAATATAGGATTTTCCACATACTTTTACTGTTGTTCCATTTCCCATTATATTCACTCTCACTTATAACACTTTAGATAGTGGATCTAGTATGAATTATATGTATGAAGGATAAGACACTCTTATTGTGTTTTCAGATGTATGACTGAGGGTATACTGTCTAGTGTATTAAGTATGATTCTGCTATCTGGACTTGGGTGGCCTTCCATTTAAATAAGATGCATACACAACTCGATCTATATACAAGAATCTTGTCAGGTCACACACATACATGTGTAAGACCTCAAACTGTCACCTGTATTTATGAATGATTCCTGACTATGTGTGAGCAGCACTTCTATGGCAATAATGGAAAATTACCACTGTGGAAGAAAATATTTTGTCCCTAATGCCTAGATTTAAATCCCACACTTTAAAAATCAATTTTGCCAGTGTATAAGGCCAAAAACACATGTCAGTTCATGATATTTATGCCCCCAGTGCAAGTCTGGAAACTTAAATCAGCTAAGAGGTACCTTCCAATTTTCAATATATATTTCCAAGCAACAACAGCACTCAAATTAAGGTCAAGTGTCAGATTAACCTTCAGCACTTACCACTGTGGAAGAAAACATTTTGTCCCTAATGCCTAGATTTGAATCCCACACTTTAAAAATCAATTTTACCAGTGTATAAGGCCAAAAACACGTGTCAGTTCATGATATTTATGCCCCCAGTGCAAGTCTGGAAACTTAAATCAGCTAAGAGGTACCTTCCAATTTTCAATATATATTTCCAAGCAACAGCACTCAAACTAAGGTCAAGTGTCAGATTAACCTTCAGATTTAAAATATTTCTTTCTTCTCTGCTTGGCACTTCTGCTCTCTGCTTAACATCGTGCAAATGCAGTTGGCATCATTGCTCGGATTTGTGCACCACCAGTAAGTGTGATTATAGGAACTGGTGGGACGTCATTAGTTGCCATTGCTCTAGTTTGGGTGTTAGACATGTCAGGAGCTAGGGGAGATAAGCAGAAAGGGTAGAATTCCATTTGACTCCATGGTACAATTCTGACAAGTAATTAGTAAACCACTGAAGAGCAGGTTGTGAGATACCCATTGTGGACAGCTGTAGTAGGAGTTTTTGATGGCACAGTGTTGAAAATATTTGATAAAACCTACTTCTATCCCTAGCTTTATTTATGTTATCTGTAAAAGTTAGGAGGGCAGTTTTCATACTATGGGCAGGTCTAAAACCATATTGAGCATCAGCTAATAACTGTTCCTTTAATAAATGCTGAAGTAGTTGCATATGGACACACATTTTTCCAATATTTTTGATGGGGGATGAGATTGGAATGGGTCTAAAATTAGATATCTCAGTAGAAGTGCCACCTTGGAATGATATGGCATTTTGTCCAGATGTTAGAAATACAGAATGCCTGTACTGACCTGTTTATAAAGATGGGGACTGGAAATGTAATGCTATTAGAAGCAATTTTGAAGTAGCCTGTAGGAATGTTATCGTCAGAGGGTGAACAGGTTTTAAGTTTGGATAATACTTTTTATGAAGGGGTGGCAATTATTTTTAGTTTGAGGGTATGGTATTAGTGAATGTGACAGACATGAGTCAGTGAAGTCAGGAAAGGATTCTTTGGTGAGGCCAGCTTTGCTATCAATGAAGTATAAGTTAAACTTGGTGGCTGTTCCTAAGGGGGAGTTACTGGGACAAGGGTTAAGGACATGATTAGTTCTTGGGTGTAAAATTTGTTTAGCTCATTACATCCAAGTGACACCTCCAGTTTCATCTGCAGTTAACTCCTACTGATGCCTTTAGGTGTCAAATATTGCTTGTTCATATTTGCATCAATAATTCCAAAACCAAGCTACATAGAAGGTTTTAACATATTTCGTCTTAAAGCTTACTCACTGGTAATCTCAACTGAATTAATATTTGACCTCTGTCTTTTGCAGATAAATAGATATTAACTGTTGGTTTTATGATATTAATTTATATAGCTATAATTTTCACACTTTTCTAAATATCTCACCAACCACGTAACATAGACTGAACTCCTGAACCTCATATGAAAGCTCTCAGCTAGATGAATAAAATGCTACTGACATTATATGTGTAACTTGAGTGGTTGTTGAGATATTGTAAGTTGTTTACAAAACATTAAAAATGTAATAGTTATTGTGTTTACTGTGACTTATAAAATTCGATTTTAGACACAGAACCTAAAGAATACTACCACTATAAAAATAGTTTGTGCTGAAGAATTTGCTATTTACGCTTCTTTAGTAGTCCCTATGGTTCCAGAGATAAGAACATTTCTTTGAAATGTGAGGACATAATTTGAGTCTGTCAAAAGACTTATGCTCCACCCATTGGAAGTTCATAGGTTCATAGGTTCATAGGTGTGTACTAGGCTAATGGCGCTGGAGCCTTTACAAGCCTAGCCCATAAGATTACCCTGGCATCATGCCAGCAGACCTTAGCTCCCAGTGCCTCTGTCTAGTAAAGCCACTGGAGTGATCCCTGGGGTGATTTTATATTTCCCATCCAGTCATCAAGATTTCTCTTGAAGAGGGCCAGTAAGGTGCTCTGCTTGACATGTATGGGAAGTCTAGCTACCCCACCAGGTTTCTTGTTTAGCCTGCCAGCTTTAATTATGCTGCATGCTGGGGGAATAATTTCTTAGTCTTTTGAGTAAGGTTTTAGTCATGTCTTACTGAGGACAACAATATCTGGTACATCATGAGAGCTCCAGGCATGCAGTTCAGTGACTTTATAACAAATGCTATGTATATTTAGTGAGGTAAAGTTTAGCTGTTTGGAGTTATTTGAAGTAACCAGATAGGATGTGGGTGATATGGGGGTAGTAGGAATGAAAGCATGGCCTGGGTTAGAGTGCATGTCACCACACAGTTTAATTTATAAAGAATGTTGGAGGGAGTAAATTGTTTTATATGACAGATTTTATTTTTTGCTTTGTTCTGGGGTGGTAGTGAGGAGTTGTATTTTGTTTGTATTTCAATTAAATAGTAGGTGAGCTGTTAAATAGATATAGAACAATTTCTGGTAATGAATTTTGGAGAGAATGGCTTAAATGAAGGCTTATGGTAGGTAAGAAAATTTGGGGTGTAAGAGTGATTTGGTGTTTTTGAAGAGAGAAAGTAGTAGAAGAAGAAGATCAGTTAAGCTAGTGAAGAGCATATTTACTTGTGATGAGATGGAGAGGCAGTGAAGTTAGACTCAAGGATCTATACAAGTTACAGTGATGTTAGAGATAGTTAAGCATGGCAAATGTAGGGAGTGTGTTGGATAATAAGTAAAACAGATACAGCTGAGAATCCCAGAGAGGTGGTTCAAAGTGAGATACTGCTGAAAATTAAAGAAAAGGGAGAGGAGTGGGGTGAAGTCAGGAGTAAAAATGAATAAGATGAAGTAAGATTATTAAAACGAGCTGATAGGTGGGTTGGTAAAGAAAGAGGTGAGTTTTATGACTGGAAGTGAAAGGAGTTCAGTAGTGCAAAGCAAAGAAAGTTGGATATTTACTGTCCGGACTGAGTGGAAAAGACAATGCCAGAAGTACTAAGGCAGATGCTATACTAGCAGAGTAGACACTAAATGAGTAGATGAGTGAGTAGGGAAGAGAATATGAATACTATTGAGATGGATGGCATGGGGTGGGTGAATGTGTGGAAAACTGTCCTGATATGCAGTTGTGTCTTTATGCAGGTTTGTGGTGTCATTAAAAAGTGGGAGTAGAGCAGCAGGATTAATTGTGCGGATTTGGTGGTTGGGGGAGAAGCAAAGCAGACTGCAATCAGTCTGGGCCTTCTCAAACCCCAGCAATTCTGTACACCCCACCCAACTAATGTAAACAAATGACCTGAAGCACTTTGTGCCATCTTGGCAAGGAACATGCTATCATGCACTGCCTAGCCAGTGCATGCACTGCTTTACATCTGAGATACATATGTCTGTGATTTCATGGTTTCTATTCTTATTAGATTGTACAATGTGGTGCAAAACTGTTCTATTGATTGCGTCTGTGATGACCCACCACTGGATCAGTAATCAAGGAGCCTCAATCCTCATCACTGGTAACAGTGGGGGACGTACACTGGGAGGATGACAAGGCACATATACAGTATTTCCAGATGCAGCTCTCTGCATCAAGTGCAGTTTCCCTTAAGAGCACACAGATACCACAGTCAGTCCAGGGCTAGTTTCTCCCTCTTTCCGCAGATCCCCCAAAAGACTCTCCACTGGCACTGTTATAGAGTTGAAATCTCAGCTGAGTGGCCAAGCCCAAGTAGCTGACACACTCACTCTTTGAGGTTTTATTTACACACACACACACACACACACACACACACACACACACACACACACACACACACACACACACACACACACTACACAAAGGGTGCCCAATCTTACTGTGTAATATTAATTTTAATACAAATGGTAGTTTGACCAAGAGCAAGGCTATTAGGAGTGGCCCACAATGTCACCAAATAAATATGCAAGTACTCTCAAAACTTAAATATGTCTCACTAAGATCAGCCACGATTAAAAGTTTAAATATATTTAATAATAAATAATAAAAGAACAAGAAAATGCTCAGTGTATATTCACAGTGACATCAGAGTTCAAAATCACAGGAAATATTTAAAACAACATTGCATGACAGTCTCAAATAAATAAAGAAAAATATTTAAACTAAGCTTTGCTACATTCCTGACTATAAGAGAATTACTATACCCTAGTGAACTTACTTAAGAAGAGCAATGTAGATATGTGGTGAATAGGTCTTCTTGTTGCCAGGTCCAAGACAGAATACAGAATGCTATCTCTCTAAGAGACTTCTTAAATTTATATCTCAAATATTACGGCTGGGATAGCTTGCAGAATGGCATCATTTCTTGTCATGTGACTCTATCCAAAGTGAAACTCCCACTGCTGGGAGCTAGCAGTATTTAGCATCTACCTATGAAAATACATATATCTCAGGTCTTTGGCAGATGCTGGAAGTCATAAAACAATTGCATTCCTTCACATTCAAGACTAGTAATTATTTCACTTTAAAGACAATATCGAAAACTGCCTATTACAGACATTCTGTCTCTAACTGCTATAAAGTAATTTAATTTCAACTATTTTTTTTCTGAAATTTACTAGACTGAGGTTAACCTCCTGTATCCCAGGTTCCACTGTTAAAATATATACATGTAAACACTACAATAGTGCATGTACATTTCTGTTATCTTCTAGTAGGGCACACTTTGGATCCATTTTAAGCACATGCATTTTGCAAATACCCTTTTCAACACAAGTCTGTACAAACAAGTTTGATATACACATGACATACAGTTCTAATACATTTGTAACACAAGCATCTTCCACAAATCATTTTGATATTCACCAATGACATATAATTATTTACAAAATTCCAGATAGCTGGGCTGGCAGTGTCTCCCTTTGTCACTTCTGTGTATGGGTTTCAATGCATGGATGTTTCTAGTTGCACAGCTTGCTGGGCTGCTGATTATGAACCCTCAAGTGCAGCTAGCTGCATATAAACTCAGCATGTCTTGTTTTGAATATTTAACAACTCCAAGTCCTTATACCATCTCACAGTGGCGTTAAGCTTTGCAGACGTACAGTGCATCTCTGTGAATCCTGGCCTTGGTTTAATTTTGTAGTCATTCTTACAAGACTATACTATAAAATATATTAAGGTGTGCCTTGATTTTTGTCCTTATTACCCCATGGGGTAAAAGTTCTTTTTAGAGTTGGCTGTTTATTTATGTTTTTATTTATAGGTGTGTTCTGTCTTTTTATTTATAAACAAGTGTGAGTATTTTAATTTACGTTTACTGTAGTTTTACTGTTGATAAGATTTGCTTGTGTTTTTATTTAAAGATTTTTTTCCATTGGTATTTTACTGGATTACTTTGAATGTCTGTCTTGATTAGATTTCATTGTGAATGGTTAAGTTTTTGTTTAGTTCTTTATGATAGAAAGATTTGCAAAGGGATGAAGTGCAATTATATTCCATAAATCTTAGTACTACAACATTTGACTATGAGGATTTTTTGACCCTCCTTCAATTTATGCTGTGCTGAGGCCATGAAAGGTAACATTTTGTGACTGCCTTGGCTACTGCATCAGTTGTTGTCCAAAACTGTATATCAATTAACTGTGAATGGTAAATGAGCTGAGGCAATATAATGATTGGATAATATGTATTTTCTACTGGAATTCAAATTCTCAGTAAAAAGATAAAAAGAGACCTATAATTAAACTCCACCTGCTTAACTATGCTTACAGTTACTGCATAGGTGTCCAGTATTACAAGCCACTAAAAGTATCAAACCCCTTAACACTTTGTTTATGCAGCTTAATACATACACACACACACACACACACACACACACACACACACACACACACACACACACACACACACACACTTTTACAAACAAAAAACAGTCTACTGCAATAACTCAATAAGCAGACAGATATACACTTGCATTTCAAACACGCTGTCATGAGTTCCACGCATGCTATCCATTATGAGATGATAAGCAGACAGTAAGCAGACATAAGTAGACGTGCATCAAACACACACACACACACACACACACACACACACACACACACACACACTGCATTATTAAATTTAGCAAATTTATCTAAACACTGAAAAATGCCATCCCAGATCAGTACAACTAAACCGTTTTTGGAAAAAAGACAGCCATTATTCAAGCTACTCAGCTTAAAAATAATTGACTTGATGAAAAGTTATTCATTTCCAAAATGACTGGGAAATCCTTTATTATCACATCCCATATGAAATGTAACAAGCAATGCCATTCTCACTAGTTATACTTTTTAAATATTGCATTCAGAAGTATCAAAGGCAGGTGTTACATGACAAAAAAGCAAAGAAGTCACAATGCAAACTCAACACAGGTATTCATAGACATGTACATATGCTAAAATATAGGCAGTCTATAGTGAAAGAGAGTCGGTACTCACTTAAGATGACACTGAAATGCTTTCTCGTGATAGCTATGGTCTCTACCTTATCCCCTCTTCTATTTCTTGTAATCTCCACTGGCAATGGATTCATGTTTTTTTTTTTATTAGTTATAAATCTTTGTAGTGCTGTTTCTTTTCCCTCTATTCAAAAATGATAAGTAACAGTGAGGAACAAGATACTACAGAGATGCCTTATATTGTAATATGGTGGACCTTGACTGTTCACATCCCTGCAACCCCAGGTCAACCACATTTACATATGTCACTGGAACACAGAGATGTGATTGGATATCAAAAAGTCATGAGAAACTGAAGGAACACAGTAAAACAAATGGGACGGAAACACTTAATGGTGGTACACACATAAAACAGAGATTTTTTTTATTACTTTTAAGCACTAGGTTAGAATTAGCTATCAGAGACATGTTTTATAATTGATGTTTAGAACAAGATTCTGACAGCATGCATATATTCAAATTAAATTGTGCAACACACAGTGAGATGGAGAGCTCAAAATAATCACTTCTTTATTAGAGTTTATTACGGGCACACTATGTTTTTATGTGGTGCAGATGCATATTACATATAAACACATGCATACCTACCAGTTTTAAGTTTGCATTTGTACTACTGCGGAAATAACAAGTTAAACTTTCTAATGAAAATACATACCTCAGGACTCTTGGGAGATGTCCAGTTCAGGTCATTATACTAGTACAGGTTACACAGCAATTCAGCTTTACAGCCTGAAATGATCACGTAGTGAGCAATGAGTTGAATACTAGCTCAGTACAAGAGCAATGCGCTTCTGCTCAAAGTTTGTTGAGTCATAAAACTGAAAAACTGTAGCCTCCTCAGGAAAGAGCAAGACATTTGTTAATGCATTTTCTGACTGCAAAACAGTTGTTTATGTATTTTACTGATTGTTCTTTCTCTGAGGTGAGGTGAACTGAAATAAGAGGGTGTAGAGAGACAAGGCTCCCAACAAATAAATGTTTTTTTTTGTATTTGTTATATTTGGTGCTTTTGTAAACAAACTTTCCATCTTGGTAAATATGTGTTATGTACTAACTGTCCCCATTCTTACAATCCAATAACCGAAAACTTCTCTATCTCTCTCTTTCTCTCCACAAAACTATAAAATCTGCTGGGCATGGTATGTTGTACTGATACCATGTTGCTAGGGCCTGGAACTCTTTACCAAATCCAACAGGTCAATACCCTCCCTCCAGTCCTTTAAAACCATTCTGAAAGACTTCATAGGCAAAATCTGGCTCTGTTCTTGTTGAACTCCAGGATAAACTATATCTCTAAATATGAATAAGTACTTATTCATTCCTTATACCTCCTTACTCCACCTTCTTTACTCACATCCTAACTTCAATCAGTTTCTCTCCACCGACTCTATCTAAATTTGCTATAACCCTGTTTTTTTCTGTCACTTCATACTGTAGTTCCTATTTATATTATACTAATTTACCTTTAATTTCTCTAAACTGGCTAAAATGTCTCTAAATATTAAATCACTGTCATATAAGTTATATCTATTTTTAACCAATGTTGTCACATTATGTCTAATTTGGTATAGTTATTTAAATGTAAATGTTTTTGTATTATTTATGAAGATTGTAAAATTATTGTTCTTACAATGTTTGTGTAATACTTTGGAGCTTTTCTACCCGGGCCTCAGCTGAAAATGGGCACTTACCCAGTCAGACATTCTTGGTAATCAAATGCCAATAAATAAAAATAAATAAATAAATAATGTGCTTAGAGGCTTTATGTACTCAATCTGTAAGTTTCTTTGAAATTTAGCTAGTGTCTTGAAAATTAAGCAGTCTAGTTTGAAGAGGAACAGTAGATGTAAGTCAAGTTTCATGATGCTATAAATGTTTAATAAGATTTAGTTTGGATATTAGCCTACCAAAATAAAATGCTATGTTTTTCTTCCCAAAGATTGCGACATTAGAAAGATTTTTAGACCCGCTTTGTCGTTTGTTAGATAGCCAAGTACAGTGTGTTCCCTGCAGTGTTGAACATAGCATTTGAGTTTAGAGTGCCTACTTTGCATTGACAGCAAGGAGAAAGACAACAGTTTTTTCAAGCATTTTATTGTGATTTGATTAAGAAATGTTGATTAGATGTCTTATGAATGGAAATGAAAGCATAAGTATTCTGCAAAAGTTATAAGTGCACAGAATGTTGGTATTATATAATAATTAAAATTGGTAAAATGCAGCATCTAATATATCATTATTACTTATAAGTACTTAGTAGTAATACATAAAGTAATTTTCTGAAGCTTATACTCAAACAGGTGCCCCTGCTATCCCATAGGTTTAGAAGCTGAGACATTGATTGAAAAATGATCAGTCCCTCATGGTGTGGATAGAAAATAGTGGAGGTCAAGTCTTGTTTGCTTTATCAGGTGAGCTGCTGAGCATAGATGGTCCAGATTTCTTCAGCATCAGTTTTCCACTCCCATCGTCCATTATATCTTGTCAAGTAAAATCCAGATGAGATTAGGACTATATAAAAATGACTTATCATAACATCATCCAGATGAAAAACAGAAAATGAAGCATTTTTTTTTTTTTTGCAGGGACTTGTACTTCCTTTCACCATCTGTATGGGGGGACAAGGGCTGCAGACCTTATGTATACAACTTTCCACAGTTGAACAAGTGTCATAACAATGAAGAAGGAAAAAATGCCCCCCCCAAAAAAAAAAAAACGAATCACTGACAGCACACACTTAGAAACTGCACCAAGAATAATTTCATAGGGAACTACACCAACAATCATTTCCTAGGGAAACAATAATAATGTTGTACTTCACTGTGCTGAAATCACCCAGATAGCACCTTGTCCATTTTAAGTTCAACACGGTGTAAGAAATCTAAGATGCAGCTAGATTAATTAAAATTATACATTTCCCATGGTTTATGGTCATATACTTTGCTAAATGGTTTAATTTTCAGAATGACTATCTGGCTAAATGGGATTTTTGCTCATGTATTTCATCTCAGGAGTTTCTTTTCAGTGGAAAAGTATGTTGTCCAAAAACACAGACTATCTGGAATTGGGGGATACATTGTAAAGTAGGTTCTACATTCTGGAAAGTGGTGTGCAGTTCAAAAGCTTATGGCAATGCCCTGATTCTTCATCCTTCTGGTACTGGACATCCTTTTCCTGTTGCTATTTTTTTTATATAGACCAATTTCTTTCCTCAATCATGATTACAAAATATTTTCCTCAATATTGGCTAAGAGACTTCTATTTTTTTCTCTCAGACTATACCAGAAGATCAAATAGAAATTATAGTGGAAAGAACAACATTTGATAATTTGTTAAAAAAAATTCTATGAATGGAGAAAGCCAACTAAATGTCCTGGCCAAACTTTAGTGGTCAAGCCCTCCTCTTGCTATTATGTTTACCCCCATCTCAACCATACCTATCCTTGACAAAATTCTTGAAAAAATCTTAAGTAACCAGCTTACCACTTACTTGCAAAAATGCCACCTACTCTCCATTAAACAGCATGGATTGTAGGCAGGTAGGAGCAAAATGACTGCTTTATGGACCCTGAATGATAACATCTTAACTAATATGGATAAAGGAAATCTAACTGGAGCTCTGTTTAGTGACGTACCCATGCCTTTGACATTGACAACCATCCAATGAGTCCGCCTGTACCATCGGGCCTCACAACACCCCTGGATGGGCATTAATTACACAATAACACACACCCTGTTGGGCATTATTGCACTTAGAGAATGGGCTCTCGGCAAAGTTGTTGTGTTTTACTTACTTGTGTTTTTTTTTTTAAAGTACTATTTTTTTAATGTATTAATGTATTTTTGATGTAAAATAGTTCCTCTGCTTAATGTTTCATACTTGTTGTAGTATATGCTAATGGTGTTGGTGGAAGCATTTTACATGCAAAATGTAACACTTTAAAAATATCCAGGTGTGATGCCTGTTACCTGGCCCAGCAATCAAGGAGCCTCAATCCTCACCAATAACACCAGTGAGGGGCATCTCATATAGGAGGAAAGGATAATAAATACACACAGTAAAGTGCAATTTCCCTTAAGAGCACACAGAGATCACAGTCAGTCTGGGGCTGGTCACTTCCTTGTTCTTGAGGTCCTTAATAAGACTCCCCACTGACACAACTATAGGGTCCAGATCTCAGCCAGCTGGGCAAGCTAAAATCTCCAGCATCCTCATTGTCCATCCAGTGCTTCGTGTCCCTGCCCAAGTAGCTGACACACACACACACACTTTGAGATAAGAGTTTATACAACCACAGGGACACTTCTGGGGAAGGCTGGCACAGGTTCTCCAGCTGTGCTCCTTTTACCCAGGCTATTCAGTAGTAATCACTGCCACCACCCAGCTAATATTTATCAGCTTCTCAAAGGCCCTTAAAAGGGTGTCCAATTATTACTGTGCAGTATTATTATCCAATTGGTAGTATCTCCCAGGGCTAAAGCCATAGGAGGAGTGGCTTTGTACAATTTTACCAAAGGCATACAAGTACTCTTAAGAGCTTAAATTAACTCTACACAAAACAGCCACAGTTGAAAGGTTTTAAAATATTTAATAATAAATAATAAAAACACAAGACAATACTTCTTACTACACAGTGCTAGTCAAGAGTTCAGAGATCACAGAGAAATACTTAAAATAATTCAGTGGTACAGTTCTGACATCACAGAAAAACACTTAGTCTAATATTTCTAGTTTCTAGCTATTTCTAAGAGAAAACACAAATCTAAGATAACTGACATATAGAGCAAGACAGTGCTGTGAGTTGGATGGTCAAGACAAAAATGCTTAATTCTTTCTGATTCTCTCTGTTTTTGAAATCACATTCCTGGTTCCCATTACATCATTCTTCACACTTCCCTGGTTTCCCAGGCTAACAGAAACTACATTTACATTCTTAACATCTCCTTGGGTTATCTTGCAGCTGGTCAGAAAGCAGAATAATAAAATACATTTGCATGTTTAAATCTAGCAATTTAACTCTTGGTTAAAACAATAGAAAGAATGTCTTCATCTAGACAGACTGTAGCTGACTTTAGATCAAAGGGTCACAACATGCTTTTACTTGGTCAGTAGAGAGCACTGTTGTTACATTTTTGTAATAGCATTTTTTCCATTTAAGACAACAAGCCTGCACCTTACATTAACATTTACAAATGATAGAATTATCTATAAAATTCTATCTGGCTAGCCTGGCAGCCTTCACACCAGGCATTTACTTTATATGTTTGGTCCCTTTCTCCTAAAAGTCATTGGAGACAGAAGTTACTAAATAATGACATACATTTAAGTTTCAAAGTTTTATTTCCTTCAGATAATGACATGCATTTGAGTTTCAGATTTAATATCCTTCAAAAAATACATGCTAACAACACAAATCCTGTTCTTCTAGCAACTTTCAAAGTTTATAAGACCAATATTTAAAATGTGTTCTTATTTCTTAGCATCCCTCCAATTATGTCAGGCTTTGTCCAGATTTCTTGTGCTAAGAGGTTATCAGGTATGTACTTTCACACTTCACTCACACTCTCTCTCTCTTGCACACATACACACACACACACACACACACACACACACACACACACACACACACACACACACACACACATACACACACTTTTCTGTTTCGCTGGAGCAATCACTCTCTCTCTCTCTCTCTCTCTCTCTCTCTTACTCTCATACACACATACACACATACAGTCTCACAAATGCGCTTTATTTAAATTTTTTTTGTTTTGTTTTACACTCGCTAAACAGCAGGAGCGCTGCTCAGAGAGTGTAAAATAACGGTACACTCCCTCTCACTTCACTGACATGCACATATACACTTGCATACACAGACATAAACCCACACATGCAGTTTTGTTTTTCAGATTTATTTCTTTTTAATATATTTTACACTCACTAAACAGTGCTGCTTAATGAGAGTAAAATAATGGTGGCTGTTCCATTTTCTTAGTCCGAGCTCCACAGCAGCTTGATATGCTGCCTTGAAGTGGTGGACTCATTCTTCAGTGGGCATTACTTGTACATTAATACCCTGCTCGTTCTCCAATTAGGCTGCTGATGTACAGTAAGCCCAGTCTCTAAAAGGTGTTAAAGACCTCACTGGAATTCCTACAGTCTGTGTGAGTAAAACCCATTAAAAACGAAATGTCTAAAAGAAAGAGTACATGATTTGTTAATACATAGAAAATGACTCAATGCATTACAAAGATTTGTATAAAGAAAATCTGATGCTTTTCTGGAAACAAGCTTCCTGAAAATGTATTAAAGTTAAATAGTTAAATAACTCAACATTCATAACACACATAGTACAATTTTTCTGATGGGCGATGACAAAAAAAACTGCTGGGTAAATAAGATCTTGGGTTTATTTTGTACTGTATAATAATTAGGCTAAATGGTCAGACCACATGCCCCAAACTGCCATTATTTCCTCTTACAATCTATGTTTTTGTAAATACTTTTTGTCTGCATAACAACTATTATACCTACTGGAGACAGGCTTTTCTTGGAACACATTGTTAATATTCAGATTTATTAAACTCTTTTTGTTATTTGCTCTTATATGGCTTTCTCCACAAATAAGAGACTGTTATGTTCTCTAAAATAATGGATCCTATTGATGATCCTGATTTTTGCCTCATTAATGTGAGGGCACTAACAGCACGTCAACTTCTATATATTTTTGTTCTTATATGCTTACACTGATTTGTGAGCCATTTCACACAGTTACGTTATAAGTTATAAAAGCAGACATAAGTCATGCAATCATCATGTCACTTAAAACAGTGACATTCATTGCATACAGGTAAACAAGACCTTGGCATTCTCTTGAGATGGAAAGAGCAAGATAAAATAACATCATTAGTTAATTTAATAGCAGATATGGTGTGATTGACAAAAGACATGTCAAAGAAAGGCAAATGACACATTTGAGTACAGACCACTTTTCAAAGCCCAGTGCTGTACGTTAACAATGAAATCAATAAAATTCATATGGACTCTTGACAAATAAAAAATATGCACATAAAATTCAGTAAAAGTAATACTGATACTTGAAAATGCTGAGAAAAAAGTAGTTTGCTGTGTAAGATCTTAATTTGGCACTCCTGTAGATAAATCAAACAAAAATCTAAGAATGTTACTGCAAAGTCTATTGGTTTAATAAATAAAGAGCTTAAGAGTATTCAAGAATACGTAACAGAAAATAGAAATCAGTCAATGAATATAACAGGGTTTTGTCTATCATTTACATTACACAGAGAGAAGAAAAGTAAAAAACATGGTTAGCTCTATATATAAAATATAACAAAGATTTGCACTTGCATGCTCAACATGTTCCTCAAAGTTAATATAAAAGTAAATGAACCAGCAGCTTAAAATGGTCAGCTACTTCATTAACACTGCATGCTAAGTCCAAGATTTTCAATTAAGTCAGACACTATGATAAATTAGAAGGACTAAATAATTTATATTAAGGCTATTATGCAAATGGAGGCAGTCAGCTTCTTCTGGGAATTTACTTTTACCTTTGTATTTAATTTACCTCGGCACTTAATTTTGTTACAGTCACATAGAATATATTTGAACCTTCTGATATATATGCGGTTGATATAGTTTCTCCAGATACCTCAGAAAAATTACTGCAATTGTTCTAAATAAATGATTTTTCTGTACATTCAAGGGGCAATACATTACCACTCCCCAGCTTTAAAATATATTCCCTTTTTTTTGTATAAGATACACATACATCAGTGTTGTACAGTCATCACCCAGTGCTACACCCATGGCCTGAAAGTGTCACAGAGACAGCAGTTATTGTCTGGAGTGTCTATCCTGTCTTAGCCATGACCAACTACCATATTAAAATAAATAACTGAACAAGTGCTTTATACTCGAATACCACACACAGCAAACCAGTGATCCAAAACTGATTTTTGTTTAATAAAATCCACAAAAGTCTGAATTTCTCTAGTGCCTCGGCTAAAAAAAGCCTTTGAGTGCTTTGTACTGTTATACATTGTTATTCGCTTATGTTCTGTTAGTAGCTGGTTGCTGGGGTGACGAGAGCAGATTAGTCATCATGGCTTGTTCGTTAAAGCACAGTTGACTCTCCTCTTGGAAAATGTAGCCTCTGAGAGTTGGTCAGCTATCATTAACCTGTCAGTCAACGTATCCCTGTAAAATGTGAATTTCAGCAGGCAATGGCATTTTATGACAACCGTTACCGTGATAATGATTTAATGGCAAAAATGAGGGTCAGATGACTGAGCTAGGTGTGTACATTCCATGGGAGGGCTGTAGAACTGGAACACTGTAGCTTGTGTCTCACATGAAGCAAATAGGTGAACTCTGAATATGACAACATGGTATAACACGGGATACAGGTGCGTTACTGCTTGAGGTGAAGCAGTAAATCAAACAGCTCTCTTCTTACGCTGGTGACAATGTTATTTTAATATATAATACAATCTCATGGAATTCTGAGGAAAAAGGTGGGAAAATATAATCCGGCTACTAACACCATTCTTTGATTCACAAAAATGATTGGCAACATATTTGTCCTTCTGGAAATCTGACAGTATAGTACAGGAAGTTAAATCTTCATCACATAGTCCATTTTTTCTTAAATAATTTTTTCCACCATGCATACAAACCACAATCCACCTGTTCCTGATTGTGTTGCTTGTTTCTTTTTGGTCAACAGTTGGTCAGGGGAGGTCATTATGCAGGGATCCTCCAAGGCCCCTGGCCCTATGGCAGTTGATGTGGTTATATGATTACGTTAGCTCCACATAATGTATGTTCCATATGCTGACTACATTATATCACCACACAGTTGGTGATTGCATACATCCCTGGCTCCTTCCCTTGTCCACTGCTAGCATGGGTGAGCTGATGTTGGCTGCTGACTGTCACTCTTCCCCACTTGTTCATCCAGTACCTGGGTCACAGTCATGCCATGTGGGTCACAGTCAGCACATTATAACTCTGCACACTGACAACAACTGTAGTCCTGAGTTTGCTCTCCTCCTTCTCCAGCTGCATTTTGTGTGACATGGGTAAGACACATAACTAAACCAGTATATCCAGATTATCACTGAAAAAGGCTATTGCACACAGCAGGATTGCCTGTTTAACAGATTTAAAAATATATGGTTTAATACCAAAAAATGTACATCCCGAGTCAGTGACAGTGGCTTACATGATTAAAGCTGAGAATATAGCCCAGGCAGCCAGAGTTTCAGTAGCAAATCAGGTGATTGATGATGTAGACAATGAAGAGGATGGGCTTATGCTTGGGGGGGTTCCCACCTGTCTTGCCCTGTTTTTCCAACCACAGAGCTCCAGCTGGGCAATGGAGATTTGTCATGATATGAGGAGCCCGTGTAGGGAATATGAGGGTGCGTCTGCCAAAGCCTTGTCTGTGCATGTGGAGAAGCACCCATGTACAGACAAAGGGGCATAGGAGGTCCTGAAGTGATACAAGTGTTCATGCCACTATCAGAGGACACATCAGTCCACAATAAGAAAATTCTGTCATTGCTGGGATGCTTGTCGGAGAACAAATCACCCAAATGCTTGCCTGGGTGACTACCCCCTTTGCACTGTGGAATTTCTGATAAGGAAGTTGTGATCATTGCAGGCATAGGGGTAAAAACAAAACACACACACACACAGACACATATACACAAACCCTATACATGTGTATTCTCTTTTCTGTGTTGATGCTGGAAAAAAAAGGGAACAGTTGTTCAAGCCTCCCTTCCAAACATTGTAGTTAACAGACAATACCAATAAATTGTGGCATGCAATTTTTACTTGTATAAGAAACATCTTAAATACTTCAAATCTGGCTACCACAAATGGTGCAATGTATTTCATTACACTAAATTTGTTATGTTAATTTGCTAGACTTAATTGAAGAGATACATACAGGCTATATCAAAAATTAAGATTTTGTTTTATTTGC
Organism: Protopterus annectens; assembly: GCF_019279795.1. Classification (NCBI taxonomy): domain Eukaryota; kingdom Metazoa; phylum Chordata; order Ceratodontiformes; family Protopteridae; genus Protopterus; species Protopterus annectens. The sequence goes on along the minus strand of NC_056745.1, from coordinate 1,024,461,109 downwards.
TTGTTTTGCTTGTTCTGTTTTATTAATTTTCAGAGGTGTTCTGTTACAAATAATATTTTTATTGCCATACAAAAGAAAACAACTGACAATTAGGTAGTGCATGAACACCAGACAGAATCTGAATTGCCATAAGGTTCACAGCATCAACATCTATGTCAGAGTTGCTCCTTTTTTTGGCACCTTTGCCTGTGAACATGTTGCCACATTTTTCTGTATTAAAGTAACCTAATTGTTTTGTAAATCTCACAACAAACTGTACTTTCAGTATTTTTAATTGCCCCAGTGTGTATGTTCTTTACATTACCATCAACGTTTGTGACATTCTGTGTGTTGGCTAGCTTGAAAGGAAGTTTGTGATAAATGAAAGTGTTGATGCTGTAATGGGTTAGGGCGCGCACACTCCAATGCTGTGTGATAACACATAAGAAAGAATGGTGATGCACATTCTATTACGTTTCATGGGTTTGGAGTAGATTGTTCTACTTCTGAGATGGCAGACTGACATATTCAGTTTAAAGGCCAAACTCACTGACAAATTAGCGAGGATGTATGTGAGTATAATATTAATGATAGACTCTGCATAGTTCCTTCTTTAAGAAGAAATGTCATACTTAATGCTATAGTCTTGTACTCTGGTGATTATTCATCTCTGTAGTAATTATGTCCAGAGTGGACTAAATGAAATTAATAATGATGCTCTAGTGTATACTGGTTGTGTAAGTTAATGTATTATTAGCAAAGAAGTATGTAATTCTTGTATTATTAGCGCAGAGTTGTGTAACTCTTGTATGTTTGCTATGTAGCCTGCCTCTCTTTCTCTTTACTGAGTTAAATGACAATAGAGTCTGTAATATGAGGAATGTTAAAGCCTTTTATTATAAAAGCAGAGGTAAGGTTTCATCCTTAACTAAGGATTTATTCGTGCTTGATGAAGCCCTAAGTAGAGGACAAAGGTTCATTTTTTTCCAGTAATTTGTTTATTGTATACACACACTTACTAAGCTCAAATGACTCTTATAAGGAGTAGTGAAGTCCTTTGAGTTAAATGAGTTGCACAAATTTTCTCAGTATGGAATCAAAGACTACAGCGGTCAAATACAGGACTACAGGATTTAATTAGTTTGTATCTTGTGGTGTATTGCAGAATTTTTTTACACTGACTGGAAAACAACTTTGTTAACTTTTATTTATTTTTTTTTTGCTTTAGCATAACTGTGTTGCTTATTTCTACAAAACAATGCAACAACTATTTACTTTATATTTGCTTTAAGGTACTGCTATGTATTTTTGGTGAAACCCTTAAGCCTACACTCATTTTTGTTATTTGAATATTGAACTGCAGTGTACCTTTGTAAATGAAATGCATACTCATTTGTGTACCCTGTACTAGACCTGTATAAGTAAGCTTCTACTATCAGTCATCGAAACTCAGACAACTGAGGATTGCAATCCCAAACTCTAACAACAAAAAAAAATCCAAAAAAACATATTTTAACAGTTTTTTTTTTTTTTTTTGTTTTTTTTTTGCAGGAGCAGCAAGACTCCTGCATCCCCCAAATTTATATAACCCAATGACAAAAGGGACATCACTGCTGGCACAATTCACTGACATTGATTTTTTATGGAGGTGGTTCAATCCTCTGTGTTTTGAACCCTGGATGATTGATGCCTGAGAAATAAGATTTTGTCCACCAGTAGGGTACCGAATAACCAGGCCCTCCTTATTTCCCACATACAGTGAAGGCAAAGCATTTGCATATTTTCTTAGTTAATTTTTCCATAGAATGCAGTCACTTCAAATGAAATGGGCCCAAATGACTTTCATTGCAACTACTACACCAAGGCTTTACATTTTCCCTCAAGATGAAATAATGGAAGTACAGATGGATTCCTTAACTGACAGTATGGGGGGAACCTTTGTCCCAGTATAGAACAGTTTACTTTGTTATTTTCTGCCTTTAACAAAATGTACTGTTTCATTCACTTGCTATTTAAACTGACTATGAAACTAATATCATGAGCCCTCAGTACATGACAACTCCAACAGCTACCATAGGAGAACAAATATTTTGCATGGGAGCCTTTTGAAACAACATTTTACTTGTCTATTCTAAATTCATGTTTTAATTCATCTCACTTATATGGTAATTTATGTGGATTTCACCTGTAAATAAAAAAGTTATAAGTTCTACATAGTATCACACAGAAAAAGCTAATTGTTGGTTAGACTGGAGAGAGTCAATGTGTTTCACAAGTTCTGTACAGCCTTACAGAGTGAAAGATAACTACAGTTTAATGCAGTCAGTGAGTAGTTCTGAATGTGAACCATTTCTGTTGATGTAGAGAGATAAAGCCCCAAGTACAACCCAAGTGAACAAGTTTCATTACTAGCTCAGGTGTTTGCTGAAGCTGGTGTGGGGACATTGTGTGTGGCTAACCTGGAGGATGGGTCAGTACTGGGTCATCATATACCATTGTTCCAAAGAGGAGATGATGCCATTATCCCCTGGAACAGGGATGGTAATGCTTAGGAACAGTTCTGCGGCATGCATTTGGCTCACTAATTTGCAAATGTAGTAGCATTCATTGCTAGGTGCACAAAAGTATGTATGTGCAGAGACAGCTTAGTGACAACCTCTGTGATGCAGGTCACATGTCTCCACCAAAGGAGCAGGATCAATGCCTTAAAAAATAAAACAGCCCTCGTGACTGCTTATGACAGAGAAGTACCTTGGATTGTTCCTACCCTGATGATGGGAAACAAATGGGCAATGTTGATGACTGAATAGCCAGCTGACATAGGGGCTAGAAATATCATACAAAGAAAAAAAGATTAGGCTTGAATAGATAATGTATTCTAACAAAAGTAAATATGATTGTTTAGCCTAGTTTAATGTTTACAGTGTTAGAAATTCATTTAAGCATAATGACAGAAAAGGATAATATTCTTTATAGATTCTGAAAATTAAGCTTATATAAGCTACAACTCTTTAAAATGACCCCTTGTGCCTGCATGCCCACTACTCACTTATCTAATGTATGCAACATTAGTATCAATTGAATCACCTGACACAGTCAGAATATGTTCACCTACATTCATGCAACTGGAATTCAACTTTACAAACATTCATTTTGTTTAAACAAATTGTATTAATTTAATACACACACACACACACACACACACACACACACACACACATATATATATATATATATATATATATATATATATATAGTTGGTTTTATATTGTGCAGTTTGGATTTTTATTGTTCACTAAAACCAACATAGGCAGGGGGGCTTCACCCCCACACACCCCAACTATATATTCTAACTCCAGGATCGCGTTTTACTTGCCTTTTTCTAATTGTCGGGCAAATGAACTGTCAGACAAATGAACTGTCAGGCAACTGGGCTGCCTGAAGTATCTGTCGGGCAAATGAACTGTCAGGCAAATGAAGGTGACCCATATATATATATATATATATATATATATATATATATATATATATACACACACACACACACACACACACACACGATGAAATTCAATATTACATGCTGTTACATACTGTCAGAAATACATTAAACCATCAGAGTAATCTGATGCAGTTAACAAATCAAATTTCTTAGTATTTCAATAGCAACATTTTAATGTATCCCAGCAACTAGATGCCTTAATATGATTTCAGATCTTCTAATCACGTATTTTGAGTTTTTACATAACATTTTTTTCTCTAATTTAGAAAGTATTTAAATGTAGGAACTGAGTTTGTTTTGCAATTTTTTGTAATAAGTTTTTTTCTAGCAACTGCAATGAAATTCCAAAACATTTTATGTTGTTCACCCTTTCCAGATAATGGAAATGGAACCTTCCTTAGTATTACTGAGCTACATAAAGAGCAATTATCAGACTATAATCCTTTAAGAAACTATTTATCTTTTCCCAGTAAACATTCAGTTTCTCAAAATCCATAAACTATGTGCCCAATCACCTTTTGCATCCTTACTGCATTTCCAGCAATTTGATGAAGTCACTTTAATAAATTTTATTAAAAAATGTTATATGTAGTAACAAAACTCTATAGATATATTTCCACATAAAAGTTTCCATTATAGACTTGTAGAAGTTTGACTAACTGACTTAAGTAGCACAATTTTATTCTTATCATCAATTGAGTCATTTAATCTATTACTATCTAAAAATTCCAAAACTTTGCATCAAAGTTATTATTATTTGCAATTAACTTATACAACTTACACAGATTCCTTAGTAGGTAAATTTACCTTCAAAAATAACAATCATATATTCATTCAACGGGGGAAGAGTGTTCTGCTCCTTTTCATCCATATTACTTAGAAATTCATCAAATTTCTTTCTAATGGATAGTATTAGTTGATTATCCATTCAACTTATAATCTTTTATTAAATGTTCTGATGACTTAGCTTTCCCTTTTCTGAAGTAATCATACCATAATACTAACCCATTATTTTTAATATAGTCATTTCAGCACTGCTCTAAGTTTTCACAAATCTAGAGGTGTGTGTGATAGGAAAGCAGAAAATAAAGAGATTTTAGAAACATATTTTAATTGTTTTTTAGGACTGATTTCATATATGAAGAATGTGATGATGTGAGGTATTGCCAGCTATGCCAGGAGAAGTAGGGCAGTGAATGTGTAAAATATGCCAGCATAGCTAGCTGGAGTTTTGTAAAGAAGTATGTGCCATTTGTATATCAAACTGATTTGTATAGGTGCTAATGTTGAAAATTTATTTGTAAAACTGCTTGTGTTAAAAATGTACCAACAGTGGGTCTTGCTGGACAGAAAAGAAATACATCTGTATGTCAGACTATATTGTAACTGTTGAAATGAATATACTGTAACAGAGGATAGTGGAAGAGAAGAGGTTAATCTCAGACTAACTAATTTTGAAAAAATAGTCTGAAATTAAATTACCTGGTTTAGGCCATAAAGATTGTATGTTACAGTTCTGATTGCAGTCACAGACAAAATGTCTGTGAAAACCACGACTAGGAATCCTACTGTGTTGTCCTTAGGGGTGAACTAATTGCTACCCTGGAAGGATGGAAGCTTTTAAAATGGTTTTATATCTTCCAGATGCTATAACACATGGCAGCAATACTCTATGTGTGTGTATTATGACACATATGTGCTAGATTCTGGTTCAGTTTTTAGTAACGGGGATAGTGTAAGAACCAGATGTCAAGTGACTAGATATATATGATGTCATTCTGTAATCCAGCCCTGAAATGATGTTTTAACACTAGATGAGACAGAAGCTTGAGGGCAGTTTGTGAAACCTGACAAAGAAGGACCCCTCATCCACTTCATCTTGCCACGCTCTAGTAAATGAACTAGGGAACAGCAATTCTTTAGTCAGTCAGGAAAATATAGTGAGATTATTTAAATATTGTTTTTTTCTGTACCTGTGTGAACCTTTCCATCTGTGCTATTTTTAATATTTCCATTGATCGATACTCTGGTCTTTATTGTAAATATATATTTAGTAGTTTCATGTTCTTTTATTATTTATTAATAAACGTATTTAAACTTTTCATTGTGGTTGGTCTTTTAGAGAATATTTTAAACTTTGAGAGCACTTCTATTCATTTGGTGACACTGTGGCCTCTCCTGAAAGCCTTGCTGCACTGGTCAAAAACTACCATTTCTATTAGTATTAATTTTACTCAGTATAATTGGGTACACTGGTAAGAGCCTTAGAGTACCTGGCTTTGGAGTGTTCTGGTGGCAGTATTTACCTTATAGTCTGGGCAGAGGGGGCATAGCTGGTAAATCTGTGCCAGCCTTTACCAGGTGTGTGTGTGTGTGTGTGTGTGTGTGTGTGTGTGTGTGTGTGTGTGTGTGTGTGTGTGTGTGTGTGTGCACGTGTGCTCACATGCACGTGCATGCACGTGTGAAAATCAAGTCTCAAACTGTGTGTGCATGAGCTATTTGGAGCAGGGACACAGATCACTGGTTTCACACAGAGGATGATGGAGGACTTGGCTTGGAACACTCAGCTGAAGACTCAACTCTACAGCTGTGGTCAGTGGGTAGTCTTATTTGGGGCCTAGAGATGAAATCCAGCCTTAGCACTGGGTGTGCTCCCTCTGTGTTCTTAAGCGATAGCAATAACACTGATATAGTAAGGTATGAAAACAGAAGTCTTTAATTGCAATGAATGCTATTTTTTTTTTTCATGACAATCCAATACATTTTTTAAAAAGTATTATGGATTGTAGTATATCAGAGCAAAATTATAAGCCAGAATTAGGGACACTTATAGGGGTACGCTTTTAAGAGATCCAAGACTCCTACTCATCTGTACTCCTTTGCAACTACCCCCAATTCACACAAGCATGTACATACTTTATGATACACATGTATTAAAACAGTATCAGCAGCTGTAGCAGCAATACAATACTTCAAACAGGTCACTCAAACAATGTACTGACAAACACATGTATCTGCCTTAATCAAGCAATGATGAAATTGCTAGGGACCACACTGAACAACGTTTTACTCTTAATCCCTCCATTTCACAATGTAGAACATTCACACCAGGCACACCTCCACTCCCCACAAACGCACTCCCACACAACATACCAGTTAATTTTGAGGCTTTTCCCCACCTCTCCATAAAACACTGCTGTAAGAGCTTTGGCAAATGAAAACAATTGATGGATGTCAGCTCAGGACTCCCATCCCTACTTACTGGAGCCAGTCCACTGCACTTACACAAGTGTGCCCTTCAACAGGGCAGCAAGCAGGTATCAGTACAGATTTGCTCCACAGTTCTTTTACACAACACACACACACACACACACACACACACACACACACACACACACACACACACACACATATACACACACACACACACACACACACACACACACACACACACACACACACACACACACACACACACACACACACACACACACACACACACACACACACACACACACACACACAAAACAATGATACATAGTTAATATGGGCAAATCTGGTTGTTCAGTGTCACTATACTTGTGTCCAAATGCAGTCCTATGAGACTTGCTGCCCATCACCATGTCAGCACTTAGTTCACAACTGCAAATCTTGCTGTCCATTAGACTTTGACTAGCAGAAAGATACAGCCACATGCACATTACATTTGTTGAACAGTGGGACTTTGTCTCTCTCTCTCTCTCTCTCTCTCTCTCTCTCTCCCCGAAACAGTGTTGTAATGGCTAAGAGGTGCAAAATCTATTGGCACGTCATCTCAGGACACTCCACAGACATTGCAGCAAGCCCATTACACTGACACCACTATTCCCGAAATAAAGCTTCAAGCCAGTGTAAGTCCAGCTTTTCCCCACAGTTCTGTTACTCCATATGCACAATAATTACACACACACATGCACCCACCCACTCAGCCAGACACACAGATCTAGAATGTCACATGACTATGAAGCAGTGGCTAGCTCTCTACAAAACGGTGTTGAATTGCTAATGTGCTCAAATCAGCTACTGTGTTCCTGTTTTCACACACACATGCACATGTGCACGCATGCGCATGCAGACACACACACACACACACACACACACACACACACACACACACACACACACACACACACACACACACAAATCCAGAATGTCACATGACCATGATGCAGTGACCAGTTCTCTAAGAAACAGCGTTCCATGGCTACTGTCTACAAAAATCAACTGCTGTTTTCCTATTTTTGCACACACACAAACACTTGCACCCCCCACAAAAACACTCCCCCAAGACACAAACACTCATCCACTCTGAACACTGCACCACTTACTCTAAAGTGAAGGAATGAAAGCTCATTAATTCAGAAATTAAAACAGTGAACATATGAATGACTACAGAAAGCATAATGTGTGTAAGCAGTGCCCTTGAAATGGGATCATAGCTCTCAACCTCTTAGCACAAAAAAAAAAAAAACTGGACAAAGCCAATAATGGGGTAATAAAGCCCGAAAAACAGGAACAAATTTCAAATACTGATCTTATAAACTTAGAAAATTGATAGAATAAAAGGTATCAAGATTTTTTTTTTGCTTTGCTTTGCCTTATGATTAATGGTGAAGGAGAATTGCACTTTGTGTGTTGCAGAAACATTCATACAAAAAAGTCTGTAACATTTAAAATGCATAATGTGTTTCTCCCGAAAATAAAAAAAAAAACAAAGCTAAATGTTCAGCAGCATTTTGTGAGTTGTCCCACAAATTAGCGTACAGAAAGTATGATTACCAGTTTATTTTAAATCCACATTCTGTCAAATATTCAGTGACGCAGCTCTTATTCATACTTCCTTTTTGTCAGTAAGAATCAGCTATGTACCACCACGCAGTATGACAAACTAGTAGCAAACTGGACAACATATAACAAACAGTTGATAACCTACTGGATCATGTATATATTTACACTGTTTACCATTTCTTTCACACAATATGTTATAAGTCTAACAATTCTTAATCGCATTGGGAAGGAATAACTTTGCCAGGAGCAGTAGAGGCAAAGTTAGTATTGCATCTCAAATTTTAATAACTGTTTACAGCCGATGCCACATGTGCTTTCAGATACAGAGAGGATTATACAAACTTGATTTAACCAGGATGTGAACAGCTATAGTTGTTTGAACTATAAAATACTTTGTGGAGTTTTATTTGCTTGGCTGATTGACCTGTCCTCCCATGTTTTACGTTAATAATGTTGTATTATTATTATTATTAGTATTATTTTGACAAAATAGATGGAAACACATGTAAATCCAGTACAGTCGCAAAGATTTAATGCTGACTGTTTCTATCATACCGCTGGGTATCAGTTCAGTGAATCTAAGCTGCATTGCTCACCCAAAGTCTGAAGCATCTTCTTTTGAGTGAGAAAAATGCACCCTAAAATAATTGATGAGACACATATCTCTGGAAGTTCCTAAGGAGGAAGCAGGATGGCTGTCTGCTGCCTCGGGCTAACTACAATTTAGAAGTTATGAGAGAAGGATGCTGAGCAGGCAGAGGGATACCGTGTTGGAGAGGAGGTACTGTGATGCCAGCGGTGGCTCCAGGGTGGTGATTCAGAATGAGGGAGGCAGAAACAGGGGGAGGCTCTCTGGTTTCCCTATCTGAGCAAGGCAACACAGTACTAAATCATGGACATGGCAGCTGGAACAGTACTCCAGCACATTTAAAACTTAGCAAAAGCTGCTGTAATGCAACTCGTCGATCCCTTACCCTCTCTCCTACACCACTGAATAGTACCGCTTCTAACAATGCAGACAAAAAGGACTCAGAATTCGTCTAAGAAGCCTCCTCATACTTTTCCAATAAGACACCACCTTCACTATCGGTCTTTCCCCAGCTGTTTCTCCTTTTAAGTGCCCAAAAAGGTTTTGTACACACACTGAATGGTTGACATTCTGAACATCCCACTCCCACCCAATCAGAGCAGAGAAAAAATTAAAAAGGAGTTCCTCAACATCTGCTAAAGTTGGACAGAAGACAAAAGAGTCAAGTTTGTAAGTACATCGTGAGTATAAGGTGACCTTAACTGGAGTCCTGCATTTTGGGCTGGAATATGTAGGGCTGGGGTATATATGCTTTTCAAGTTTTTTAACGTGATGCATGGTAGGTTTTTTGACATCTGTTTATTCTGACTTAGTATGTATCTGTGAGAAAGAGTGAAAGATCAGATTACAGTGAGCAAAGATGATCGAGATGCTGAATTTGATTGCAGACCACACACTAGCCTACCTTCATTCTGTTATCCACACACTAGCTGCTAAGTTCATTCTCTTTGGAAACCACTTCTAGCTGTTAACGAATTCCAAACCACTTCTAGCCCCATTCCCTCTTCCTCTCAGCTGTCTGGAAATGTGGAAATGAATACACCCATGTTATTAGCTTAGTTCCGACAGGCTGGCAGGCCATTTCACAGAGCTGACATTATCACGCATGTGATGATGTCAGCTCAAAAAGCCATGGAAAATAATTTCAAATAAACGAGTTGGGAAATTCGGAAATTAAGGGGTGCCACTCGGGAATCGTGGCACCCTACGTTTTGGACCCTAAAAACTCAGTAAAACCCGAGTAATTTGGTATGGTTGGGAGGTATGAGACCATGCTATCTGTAAACTTCCCATGCACACATAAATGTCAACAGTTAAAAACAAACAGTAAAATACACAAGAGTTTTGAATACTCACACACATACAGTCCTGGTTATTTCGACTGAATCACATTTCACTAAATCACTATGGACTGAACAAAACTAACAAACTCATTTGACTGAATCATGATTGACTGAAAATTATAAGGTCTACAGAGTGTCAGTGTTGCTGTGTTTTATGTTTGAATGGAAGCCGTGACTGATTTCTTTTCTCCGCAGTTGTGTGACTGCACAATTAGTATATTTAAGTAAGGGAATCTGTGGAGCAAATTTCACCCAAGTCTTCACCTTTAATCTTCTGACAAATATCTGCTTGACATGTATAAGCCTAGTAAAAATTGAGTTCAAAGTCTATATTCACACTGTGTAGCAAAAATCTGGAATGTTAAACCAAACAAGCATGCCACAAATAGCAGTACACAGTCACTAAAAGACTTGAAACCAGAACGTATTTAAGCACTTTCATGCTCTTTAATTTAAGAACGTCATCAAAAGTTCTTAAAAGTCTGGAATGTGATCTCTGCACCAATCAGAGCAATATGCAACATTCATTTATATAAACTGCAACTAAAACAATGACTCCTGACTCCTGGCTTTGTACTTGCTGCTCTCCTGGTTAAAATTTTAGTTCCTTCTCCTCTAATATCTCGATACATCCTTTATCTCTTTGTCCCTGGTTTCATTTCTCTTACTTGTAATTTTGCTTTTATTCATTATTTTCCTGTCTCCCATATCTACCTCAATTGTTACTTCTAACAAATACTTTTTTTTCACTTTCCCCTGTCTTCCTCCTCTTCCTCCCCCTTATCCACTATTTCAGCTTTTCTACTCTGACATTTGTTCTATGAGTAATGAACTGTCACACTTATAGCATGTTAGCACATTTCAATGCTACATGATATTGCATTTATCTTGTTTTAATGATGGCATATATGTATTATAATACGTCACATGTGCATTAATATTTGTATTAACCTATGCATTTACAGTATATTGTAATATGATGTAAATTTTTACCTATGTATATGTATTTTCTGTTCTTTTGTTTGTGGAACTTTCCTTCCCGGACTTCGGCTGAAAATGGCTAAAATTGCAGAGGGTCTTAAAAGTTCACTACCTAAATCTCAAAGGCCTGTGAGACATAGAAATTACAATAAGTCTCTTCAGCAAACTACAAAACTCATTACCGGTGCAACACCCACCATGATACACTCAGCCACCTCTCGCAATGTCTTAATGTCTTAGCCCTTAAGTCAGACAACCTCACAATCCAATATTTTGGTCATAGGAGACTCCATTGTGAGACACACAGATGTCCCACTCACCATGCCGAGCAAGGAGAGGGTTATTTTCTGTTGCCTATCAAGGGCATTCAAGTCACTGAACTATAAGCATCAGTATGGGTTAGTGATAGTCCATGTGGGCATAAATAACCTGAGATGTATCTCCCTGGACTATATGAAGAGAGAAATGATGGAGCTCTCCAACTATTTGCCCAAGTGAGTTTTGAGCCTAGAAGTGAGCAGCATTCCACCTTCTCCAAGGCTGATGCCACAAAATAAATTGAAGATATTGTCTTTCCACTCCCTGCAGATTCTTCTCACTCTGGAGAATGTAAATGTCTGTGCAGTTATTGAGACATGGTTCAAAGCAACAGACAGCACACCACCAGAGCAGGGCTATAATACCTTTCAGACATTTAGACCTGCTACTACACAGAAAAGGACAAAAAGAGTGCAGGGGTCTCTATTTACATCACATTTCAAGGTGGGTCAAGCAGTATATGATGTACTTGAGCTTCTCCACATACAACGCACCATAATCAAAACTGGAAAGTGCATATTCAGCAAATTCAATGCTCAGTAAAACCAAGTTGCAGTTTTTCTAGGTCAAACAAATGAGTACTGGCCAAATGAACTGCCCCTCTCTCTGTGTATATAAATATATATATATATATATATATATATATATATATATATATATATATATATATATATTTGTATAGTTTACTATCAATATGCTGTGATTAGGTTCGGTGAACATGTAATGTCAAACAACAATTGGATGACTTCTGTGTTGCGACCTACTTGTGTTTGAGTTCCCGGTTCAGCGAATGCACTGTACATTCACCCTTAAGATTAGAGATCGTGGTACAGTGCAGATTGGGAAATTTACCCTGTTTCCCACTGTAGTGTGATCTCAGAATTGGACTATATAATTTGCAGGGGTGTGGGGGGTGCAAGGGAGCTTGCTCCCTGCAAAAATGGGCATTTCTGTGTTGTGCAGTATGTATGTATGTACTGCTGAGAAGTTTAACTTCTGTTGCTGTGCTGAAAGGTGCAGTGGAAGGCATATGTCAAATAATGCCGATTCTTCAAATTTACTCAAAAACAAAGGGCTGTATCCACCAGGCCATTAAAATTTTTTAATAGCATGTATGTTATTTGTATTGTTATTGTTGTCTGAAGAAGAGCTTTGCCCGAAAGCGCTCACAACAGTTATTTTATTAAAAAATTTTAATGGCCTGGTGGACACAGCTCTTTGTTTTTGAGTTTATTTGGCATTATTCGCAGAGCAGTGACCTTAGCAGGAAGGATTTGATTTTGTCTGCTGGATTCTTCAAATTTGGCATTAATTTCGACATAGTGACCATCTTCCTCTGCTGTATTTCGGAGTTGTGATTTACGCGAATGACCAGATTTTGTTTTGGCTTTCGCAATTTTGATAGTAAACCTATTTATACATATAGATCTGCATATAGAGAGATGGATCTCTCTCTCTCTCTTTATATATATATATATATATATATATATATATATGTACACATATACATAAACATTTACACTTACTTGATTTATATACACACACACACACACACACACACACTCACACACACACACACACACACACACACACACACACACTCACACACAAACACACACACACACATTCATATGGCAAATCTGGTAGATTTACACATACATATATTTATTATGCATTTCTGTATATTTAAATCAGTTTTCTAAAAAATAAAGCCATATGTTATTTACAGTTGTGAAAGTCATCTTACATGGGCTGATTCCCTATGCAACCTATACTCCATCTGGCACAGATATCAGCATGCCTAGTAACATTATGATGAGATTTCAGTGGGATGTGCTTTCTAGAATGTGGTAAAAGAGAAGAATGGTAAAAAAAAAACAAGAGTACATTTCCAGAATGTAAACTTGTAGTGAATTAACCAGTAATTAATATATTTCTTCAGAATGTCTCCTCTGTACCTTGTTTTGTATTGTAATTTAACAAGTACTGTCAGGACATCATTAGAAATCACATTGTCAAAATACTGATTCATGCAATATAAAATGGAAACTCTAGTACATTATAGCAGAAGCATCCATTATGCCCCCCCCAAAGAATAAGTCATCATGACACTGTACATATTCTGACATCAGGAAGGTTAAGCAAGGGATATGTGACAAGGTAGATTCTTAATAGTGCTCTTTTTGCAATGTATTATGTTGTGCACATTAGAAAATTACTTTTTATGTGGTTTCTATATTGAGTATATGCCATGCCCCAAAACGAATATGCAAATCCAAAAATAACTCTCCTTATGTGACAGACTGCAAGCCTCTACGTGTGTGTGTGTGTGTGTGTGTGTGTGTGTGTGTGTGTGTGTGTGTGTGTGTGTGTGTGTGTGTGTGTGTGTGTGTGTAGTCATTGCATCTATGGAGTAATAGAACTGTGGAGCAAAGCTGGACTAACTCTGGCCTAAGCTTTACTTGGGGGATAGTGGTGTCAATGCAGTGGGCTTTCAAGCCACTGAACCACAACCCTATAATTAAAGATAAATCTATTGTTCCAATAGATAAAAATCTTATAGTCAGAAAATAAAAGTAAATTGTTTTAAGCTATTTAACTTTGGAAGTAGTTTTCCATGAATTCATCTCACTCTGCCTCTTGGGAGATGAAACATTCCAGTCCTTTTCTTAGTGATGTTGAGAATTTTTATTAACAAATGCAGATGATGCTTTCAGTATTCCAAATATTTTGATTCCTTCAGGAAGAAAGATTTTTATCTTTGGAAGAAACAATAAAGTAGTTTTAATATTATTATTTTTAAGCTCTTTAATCAATGGCAAGCAAGTTTTCCTTTTATTCACTACTTTACTGTAAAAGTCATTATCAAATCTGATTAGATGCTCACATATTTTAATAGGTGGGTTAGACCATGCTGTTTTTAATATTTGATGTTTTTTCATGCTGGACATAAATTTAACTATTATTGAACATGGATGTGAGATTCCTTTTTTGAGGGTGTTATCAAAGATCCATGAGCCCTTTCTCTCCCAAAAGATAAAGTTCCAGTTAAGTTCAAGTTTTTATGTAACCATGTTGTGAAAAAGTTTATCATGTCATCTCCCTCATATTTTCCATGTATGCCATGTATTCTGATATTATTTTATCTCAGTCTACTTTCTAAATCAACTTTATCCATAAGACAGTTATTATGACTTAAAAATAATTGAATTTTAGACTCACCATCAGTTATTCTCCCTTCATGGTCATTTAAAGCTTCTTCTGTGCTACTAATTTTTACACTTTGCTACTTCATTAGAGTTTCTAAATGGTACATTTTTCTGTATTCTTCTTTAAAACTTTTGATTTTAGTATCTGGTTTGTCAATGTTTATTGATATATCCTGCATTCAAGATGTTAGCGACCTGATAACTTTTTAACAGAAGAATTTTGAATACCATTTTTTGAGTGGCTTGTATTGTAGTCTCTTCTTTCTTAACCAAGCAGATGAAATTCTGACTGGAAAAGTACAGCTTTCATAGGTTCATAGGTGTTTACTAGGCTGATGAGCACAAGGGCCATTTGAAGCCTAGCCATGCATCCCAAATCTCTGACAAGTTATGATATGCTTGATAAGTATAAGCAAGGGTTTGGGAGATGATAAATTTACAAGCAGAGGCCTGGGAGATGAACCATTTACAGGTTGCCAGTGTCCATTAGAGACATGAGTGCCAAACCAGGGATGCATTTCCTGTTCCCCATCCAATTGTCCAAGTTGCACTTGAATTCAGTTAGGGAGGAACTTTGCTTCACATGGACGGGGAGTCTGTTCCATAGATGGGGTAGTCTCTGGGATATATACATATCTCTCCAGCAAGTGCTATTTATGTCACAGGCTAGGTTTAAGTCTTTAGAATGGGTAATTCTGGTGTTATTTGTTTTGTGGATATGCAGGAGGTCCATCAGAGTGGGGTCTGACAATGCTTTGTATGCCAGGCATAGATCTCCCCTCAAAAGCCTGTAGGAGACAGAATACATGGATAGGGCCTTGAGGCAGTCTGCACAGGACATTTTATTTATGCCCTGTAGTGTTTTAGTGAGGAATCTCTGTGGACATTCCACTTGTTGGATATGCCTGGTTAGGTACATACCAAAGGGGCATTGCACTCAATGATAATTCTGATGAATGCCGAATACAGTGGAACAATGACTTCCTTGGGCTTAGATGCCATACTTTTGTTTATACGTTGGGCAGCAGAGAATGGTTTCCTCACTACTGTAGACACATGATGGTCAAAGGCTAGATTACTATCTATGTGTGTCCCTCAGTCCCTGACTTCTGGGTCAACTCTAAGAGGTGTGTTGTCAATATGATAGTTACCAGGGGTGGATAACTTCCCAAAGGATCTATTATGCATTTATTGGCATTTAGTTTTAGTCCATGGCTCTGACACCAGTTGTTTGTCTGTGTCAGCCCCTCCTGTAGAACATTTGTTTTTGAAGAACTTAAAACTATGAATTTTTTCTCTTACTACTACTGAATATAAATAGTTATCAAGTATCTCATATTTCCAAAATCTTACTTTTTTGGTTAAATATACTGTCAGAAATCATTTTCAATCACAGAGCTTTTGCCTGTTGCTGCTCTCAGTTAGCCACCTTGTTCATGCCCCACAGATATGCATTTTACATACTGTAATTTCTTCTGCGGTACTAATGTTCCTGCATGAAACTAATTGTTAACATTATTTATTTTCTAAGGTGTTATACCCCAAAAAGGCCTGATGGAGGTTACTATGCTGATGTGATTTCATTTTGCAATCCCTTTTTTGCCTTCCTGGTGTCATTTTATGGGCACACACTGTGTACTGTGGTGAGAACATTTGCTGTGATAGTATGTCTCTACTGCCTTACTGAGAGATTACTGTAGGATTCTACTTTTTGATAGTCTGTGGCAATAGCAGGAGCTTGAATTTTCTATTGACATCCTTCAATTTTTATTAGTGACCATCTTTTATAACTATAAAGTATTTTAAGGTAATTTGTATATTAGGTTTGAAAGAGTAGCAGATATAGAACCTTTTGCACAAATTCAGAATTGTAGTTCCAAACCATATGCTCTTAGTGAGGTGTGAAAATTGTCATCTGTGATTGCTAACGTGCACATAAAAAGGCTGCCTGCAGTTAGAACCTAGATTTTAAAAAATTGAATTGTCCCTGTAGCTAGAGTGAGTGATGTGTATATTACTTTGCTTTCTTAAGGATGTGAAAGCTTGAGATGTAGTCACCTATCCTTATTAACATGATGTCTTAAATAACGTAACCAACAGAAAGTGATGCCAAAATGCTGCGTGAAGCAACTTTAGCTTCAGGCAGAAAACAGTGCTGGCATTCATAGCCAAACACTGTGTACTTTGACAGTGCTAATATTTGAGAAGGTCACTGCATGAAGTGCAACACAGCTAAAGAGACATGTATTTGGTAATGGATAGTACCTGCGCACTGAGCCCAGGATCACAGAACAAAAGAGAGGGACTGTGTTAATGACATAGATAGTACTATATGATAGCACTCCAGGTGAGACCCTACAGAAGCATGAACTGCTTATGTGAAGGACGGCACACCTAATACAAGTTAGTAGAGCCTAGTCAATGTGAACTCACTCATGCAATGTAGTAACATATAGCTGCAACTAAGACCTACCTGGCTGGCACACCAATGTGAGCAAGCATGGCTCAGTGGCAGTCTTGTTCAGAATACAAATAGGGGAGCAAAAAGGTAGATATGAAAGTATGAAAGGGAGAACAACAAGCAAAGGTAAACAGAAAGCAAGACGCATGAGAAGACATGGCCCTGCAGGAGTCCTACAGCCGTTGTTAATGTATATGACAATGTCAAAAAACCTTGTTCTTAAATTCAGGGGCTGAATAGTATACATTAGTGGCTGTTATACCCCATAAGGTCATAAACCTTCTCATTGTTCCCAAAATGCATGTTGACAGTTCAGGCAAACTCCCACAACTCCTTTCATGCATGTTAGACTATTTTGTGGCCAATGTGGGTTCACAGTTCTCCTTCTGAATCGAAAGTCAAAACATTTTCTGTAGTCAGGCTCCTTTTCAGTACCCTGTTGTAAGTTTTTCCATGGAGAGTGGAGATCACAATCCCTTTTGTAAAATGCATGTTTCAGTCTTCTTTTCTGAAAGGGGAAACAATTACCCAGGTTTGTCAGTTGAAAAGTACTATCTCAGTCTTCTACACAGCATTGAAAGGTGGGTTAACCACAGCATCAAGACAATATCTAATTTCAGAATTTTGTTAGGGATATCATTTGCACCTGCAGCTATGCCACAGCATAATGTCTAACCACTGTAGTGACTTAATTTATAAAAACAGATCCAATCCCACTAGCTTCTTCTTGTAGTGCCTCTACCATACAAGATAAATCTACTGTATTCAGAAATTCTACAAATTGCTTATTTTGCATCTTAGAAATGCCCCTCATTATGCAGAATAGCCTGGGTGATATCCTGTCCCTAAGTCCCGAGTCCCTAGAAGGTTTCATAAAATTTTCATTGAAATTAAATGAAAGTTTTCTCCTTGGTCTCATTAACTGCTTCCATTCAAGGCATTCACTTCAATCACTGCCACAAAACCTTACAGCTTCCCTGACTGCCATGGTCCACAAATACATCCTATGATTACCACTTTATTGGATAGAAACTATTCACATTATCTGTACCCCTCCTGCCTATGTATGCCAGGGAAGGCCTTCTGGAGGTGGCAGATGAATTCATCTTCTGGAAAAGTATCAGCTAAGCATTCCCAGACACCCTGGATGTCATAAAATAGCTGTATGTAGGACACTGTAATCAAGATAACTGATTCAAATCACCACAGATCCCATGATGAAATCAACTATTAACTTATTAAACCTCACATTAATTGTAACAGTTGTCCAGGATTTAACAATGTGTCATTTCCTGCTGATATAGCCATTAACTTGTTATTCTTTTCTAGTGCAAATCCACTGGACCTATGTTTCATCAAATGTAATTATCAAAACCTAAGGCTTTTTTTCATGAAATAGTCATTTTCTTAGACTTTTGAAGACAAAAAAAAATCATTTCTATTAACACACATTCATGCTATTTCCATATCAGTAGGAAAAATAATTCCAGAAATTTTACTGACTTTAGGTTTAAACCCATGTGCTCTGAATACTTTCCTCATGAATTCATTCATTATAAGGTTAAATCTATAATATAGGCTTATCTCTGGCTTCATAAATGTATTATCTGAACTTCTGAAAAACTAAACAATAGATCAGATTAAAAGAAAATAAGCTTGGGGCAAGCCACTGCACCAATGGTGCACATGTCTGTGAGCAATGGAGATGCCAAAATATGTCCTAATTATGCTATTTCCAGAACAGTTTGTGAATAAGAAAAATAAGGCAGTTGGTATATTGTACACAGTTCCATGGTCATGCAAAGGAGTGTTGCATTTTTTAAGGTAAAAGTAAAAATGAATGGAGCTCAGTACTGATTTCTGTCTTACCTAAAGAGTAGCAAAAACCATTGAAGTCATATCACATGTCTTGATTAGAAAAATAAATGCACTACTTTCACAATAACTGTCAGAAGTGCTACTAAATATCTGAAACTAGCTTTATGATTCAGTGAAAACAGATGATGATTGTAAACTAACATATTGCATTTTTGCTCTTGATTAAAAAGTCAACTATGTTGCCTTTTCAAACTTTTCAAATACTGTCATTAGAGCTAGTAAAGCAAATAAATTTAAAATAATGTTATCTACAATAAGTTGCAAAATTCTTGGTATGCACTTTAGCAATAACTCATGAATTGTGTGGGTATCACAGGATTTACCCATGGCTTGTATGATTTGATGACAAAGGCAAAGCTCAAGTGATGAAAGGAAGTCAACCATGGATAAATATTGACATACCCACATCCAGGAGTAGGTTATTGCTATTGCACAATGGCATTATTTAAGAAAGAAATTGCTTACCTTTCTTAAAAAAATGTCCTTGTATAATGGCGCTGTTGTGCACCTCTGAGTTCTTTCACTTTTGCTGATATACTGTACATGTATATGGGACTTATGTTGCTTCTCTTGCACAGTTCATCTGTGCTGTTCAGGAAAAGCAATGGAGAAAAAAGAATCTCCGTTGCTGTGTTTTTCCCACCTGCCATTATAGACTCTTAATGCAAGAAACCTAGACAAAGTCCAGCATGATGGGAGGAACAAAGCTCCAAAAATATGGGCAGATTTTATTGCTGTTATAAACTTAGAAAGTTACTGGAATAGGAGGTCATGTGTTAATGTGCATTTTTCCTGAAGGATATGAGGCCTAAACTTCAGATCCACAGTGACTTACCAGAAAACTGCATTTTTTATGATGAAAAGACCAAAACTATGAGGCAAAAATTTGGACATTCTATAAAAATCTGGACAACTGAAAGGTATAAGGGTCAGCCAAGATTTTAGGAGGAACAGTGCAGAAATACAAGGAAAATCAGGTACATTTCTATTTCTTTAGTTTTGCAGAATATACCTAATTTTTCTTGCATTCTGCTCTGTTCTCTAAGCATATGCCAATAGAAAAGTCTGGCTGGATTTATAACAGGCATGCAGATTGGGCTGTCCAATCACCATGCACATTTTTTGAATGGCAATGAGCTGTTATTGTATAATTTATAATAATTGAAAACCACATGTTAAATTATTATAGTGAAGGACCACAAAGAACTTTCTTTTGATTTAAAAATTACATTGGTTTCATAAGCATTGTCAAAAGTGATTTCACAATGACTGGAACTAATTTTTCATGACTTAAACAAAAAGGTAGATCATTTTATTCTTGACAACAAAGTTGGTTACACTGCTTTGGTGGGTTCTGTTAGAAGTGATAACTAAAATTACTTGAGGTGAGCTGAGATATTGCTGTTTTACAGATCGTGATCATGGAGAAGCATCATACAGCATTTTGCTGTTGAGGAAAAAATACATTACTTACTGAAGTTCTGTCAAAAGCACTAGCAAATATTTTTGTTATACTCAAGACTTAAGCAATATACCAAGAGGGCAAAAAACTCATTTGTTCTTATTTTTTGCAAGGGACAAGCCCTGCACCCCCATACCCCCTGAACTTAAATATACTAACTCCATGCTTGCACCAACTCAAAGAAAGAAGAAATCTTCCTAAAAAGTGAAATACTGCTGGCACACAATTAGAAATCTCTCTGACAGCCATTTCCTATGCAGAAAGATGTTTGGTCTTATGCCAGTCATCTTTTTTTCCATGGCTACTGATACTCAATGAATTTCTCTTTAAGATTGTTTAGGAAAGCCAGCACAAATGACAGGATAGCATATAATATCAGTGTCAGTGATGATAAGCTTTCCTTGCACTGATGACAAGTTCATAGCTGTAGACCTTTAGTACAGAGTAAAATTCAATGCACGTTCTACCTGTGGTATCTTTACAGAAAATCCTTTTCATGGTTTGTCTCATTTGCGAAAAAGTCACTCATTACTGAAGCAATGCATTGTACTTGAACATCTGTAAGCCAATGGAAAACTATCTGCCACAGCGTAGTGTTCCGCATCATAACCATATTTCTTTCCTCCATGGCTGTCTCACAGAAGGTAGAACTGGGGTGTGTTATTGTCCAAAAGTCACTTGGCTTTTGTTGGAAATGGAAACCTTTTGGAAATCTGGGGATACAACAGAAACAAATCATCACCTAGCAGCAAATGAATAAAATAATAATGATAATAATAATAACAAATAATAATAACAATAATAATAATAATGTTATTTTATGATAATATCTTCACTCTCAAGGATTATGAAACATGTAAAATGATATGGTGTGTATATCTTCAATGAAATTTCATATTTACCATTGTAGTGATGCATCAACTTGTATAGATAGTAAGGTATTGTAGTTAGTTCAAAACTGTGTCAAAATGAACCAAAATTACTAGTATAGATAAGAAGAAAAACAGAGAAAGTTACAGACATTTGTATTGTATTTATGCAAGTATAACTGTTCAGTAATTTAAATAGTACTAAGTCTGTTCAGAAATGCTACATAGGGGGCATGGCCAAGATGCCAGTCTGATAGCAGCAGAAATCCATAGTTCTGCTTAGATTTTAATATCCTGACAGGAAATATACTTTATTTTTTAGAAAAATCTTACTAAAAGTATACTAAAAGATAGATTAACATAAGACTCTTTATTATTTTCTAAAAATTAATACAGAGTCAAGAGAATTTTTTAATTATTCCTGTCAGAGACAACATTTGCTGTGCATGAGCATATTTAGATACTTTTTAACAAGTTTATGAAGCTGCAGCTTGAGGAAAGAACAGTGATGACATCACTTGACCTTTTGAACTTGTTTAATGGCTTTATTTAGAATTCTTTTCTCTTGAAATTCTGTTATCCTTCACTTAGATACTTTAAATGATAAGTAATCAGTTCTGATAAAAGTGTTTAACTCCTTTGAAAATACCTATGTTCTTTTATAGATGCATACATTCTGCGGATTCAATGACACTTTTAGTAGCTAAATGACATCAAATGAACTAGGAGCTGCATTAGAAAACTCATTATGCATTTTAACATCAGACTTATGTTACATAACTAAACCTTTAGTAACTAAACAGAGGGTTGTGAGGCCTTTTTTGTAATAAGTGTTTATATATATATTCAACATTTTCTTACATGAAAATGTTAGATAGATGACTGCCAAAAATTGTTAAAACATCTGATGTTTCTTGAAAAGTCATGGAAATATTGACAATCTTCTTAACCTTCAGCTTCTAATGTTTATACATACTTTGATCTGATGTATATTTCTGATATATCTACTTATCAAAGGTGCTATTATTATATGCGACATATTCATATAGCTTCAGTTAGGTTGGACAATCTCATTTTAATGTTATTCCATGGACTCAAATTTCTTTAATTGCTTTCATAATGCTTTTCTTTTTTGTTTTTATATTATATTCTAAGCAGAGATGGATAATTTGTGTCTTTTGGTGTTGGAGAGGTGGTGGATCGATGGTTTAGTTAAGTTTTTAAATAAACCAGAAACTTTATATTTCATGTATATGTTTGTAAATAGTTTGGTGTTTTTGAAAGTAGTGCTTAATACACGTTATGCATCCATGATAAGTAAGTTTTCAGCAGATTTCAAGTCAACACGGAAGAAAGGTCTTTCACTAAGTAACAACATACACATTATAATCAATGGCTTATAAATTTTTATCATTAAATAGTAGTGGTTTGAACAATAATGTCAAAAGAGCTGGTTTGCTTAAATATACCAAATGCATAAAGCCCAGATCATCTTTTTACAAGAAACCCATCTATTAAAAAAGACCTTCAAAACTACTCATTAAATGGCTATACCATTCGGGTTGATTCATATTTTAAGACTAAGAGAAGGGCCATTGTTATTCTATGGAAAAATACATATACTATGCCAAGAATTATAGATACAATTTCAGATAAAGATGGGATGCTAAGCATGGTTATTTTGGAAATCAATAGGAAGTATTATGTTGTTATTGTTTGTGAAACATGGTTAAAGAACAATGACTGGAAACCAGTTTTGACAGGGTATAAATGTTTTTACTGTAACAGACATTCTAACAAAAAATCAGGTGGAGGTGTTATGATAGGGATTAAAGATAGCTATAAGTCCTGTGATTATTACATGTTCAGTGATAACACCAATATTATAGACTGTGTAACTGTGACAATAAAGACAACCCTGGAGCATATAACAATTGTTGGAGTGTATAGACCACCAAAGTCAAGTGCAGATGACATAGAGGAATTCATACATTTCTTACATGAAACACAGGAGGGAAGAATAATATTAGCTGTGGACTTAAATTTACCAGAAACAGACTGGAATAATATTGATTCAACAACATCAGTAAATAAATTATTCACAGAGTATATTCAGAAACAACAAATGCATCAGATTGTAAAAAAAAACTACCAGGGGACAGAATATACTAGATACTGTGTTCCCAAAGAAATTATTGTAACTTCAGGTTAAGTTTTACCACCATTCATGTGCAGTGATCATAGGGTTATTAAGGTTAATTTGTTGCTAGATAATTCTGCCAAACTGAAATCTAAGACAATGCACAGAAGGTTAATTACAGATTATAGGGAAGCAAAACAGTTACTATATAAAACTAACTGGAGTGAGGTGTTCAGTGGAAAAACTGCAGATGGAATATGCAAAGTTTTGAAAGAGAAGTTGTTTGAGTGCAAAAAGTCAAAAAAATGTATAACATCAGGATCTAGGCACACAATATCAGGGGGGTATATTTCCAAAAGAACAAGATACCTGATTAAGGTGAGAGACAAAAAATATAAGAAATTGAAAAGAGGTTGAACTACAACTTTGAAAACTGAAATAAACAAGCTGGACAAACAGATTAAACACAATGTTAGACAATATCAAGAAAAAATTGAAGAAAATGTATATAAAGATATTGAGAATAATAGGAAATCTTTTTGTAGATACATAAGATGTGGAAGGAGTAAAGATACACAAACTGATAAACTGTGTACAGATTCTGAAATTTATTCTCAGACACAACAGATTCTAGATATATTTACAAAGGCTTATGCAAAACAGTTTAGCTCCACAAAAGAGGTGGTAAGTTGTTCTAATGACATCCAGGTAACCCCAGATACTGGAATCAAATTAGATTATATTGAAAAAGAACTGTACAAACTGGATCCAAACAAAGCACAGGGAGGAGACAGAATAAGTAACAATGACCTGAGAACACTTCAGCAAGAACTTACACTACCATTATATCTGTTATTCACTAGGTCATATAAATATGGGGAGATTCCTCAAGATTGGAGACATGCACTTATTAAACCTGCCTTTAGGGGAAAGGGGAGTAGGACAAACCCAGAATCATATAGACTCTTAAGTCTACTTTCATGTTGTGGAAAAATAATGGAGAAGATAATACTGAATAAGTTATTGTCAGAACTGGATAGGTTGGGACTTGAAACCATAAATCAGCATGCATATGTTAAACATAAATCTATTACCACCTGTAACATGATGTTCTATAACAATATAATAACAGTTATGTATGAAAAATTGTGCTGTGATGTGATTTATATAGATTTAACTTCAGCACAAAACACTGATCAATAAATTAGTACAGCTAGGTATTGATGCACTGTTGATAAGATGGATGGCTGCATGGCTTACAAATAGGACATGGTAAGTATCACACACCAACTGGACAGGTGAAATCCTTGGTTACAGTCAAGGTGTCCCACAGGGCTCTGTCCTAGGCCCTTACTTGTTTAGATTGTATCTTTCAGATCTTACTTTTTCATCTGAGGTGTTCTACAGTCTATATGCTGATGACATGAAATTGGGTAAACTGATTACAAGTGTTACAGATAAGGCATGTCTGCAAAATAATTTTACTAAATTGACCATTTGGGCACAGGAGAATAATATGTTGATAAATGCATCAAAAACTAAGCATATGAGATTTGGGAGACATAAACTGAAACATGAATATTTAATACAGCACACAGTGATTGAAACTGTAGACTCATTTAAGGACCTGGGTATATGGGTAGATTCAGCTATGGGGTTTTCTAATCATATCAACCAATTGACTAATGATAGTTGTAGAACTATAGGTTGCATAAAAAGACTTATAAAGGCTAGGAAATCAAACATAATGAAGTCATTGTTTGTTAATTACATTAGACCCAAACTTGAGTATGGAATAACAATATGGAAGCCCTATAGGAAAACAAGCATGAATAAACTGAAAAGAGTACAGTGGAAATATACCAAGGGCATTCATGGATGTGAAAATCTAAGTTATTATGAAATACTAAAATATCTAAACTTGTACAATGTCACTTACAGATATTTAAGAGGAGATTTTATTCAGGTATATAAGGCATTTAAGGACAACTACCTCTGGAAATGTTTGGGGTTATCAAAAAGTACTAGGGAATCATCAAATAATCTATGTAGAAGATTCTATAGGAATGAGAAGTGTTCTAATTGGTTCTCTGACAGAGTAACTGATGCTTGGAACAGACTACCAAATTACATTAAAGCAAGTACTAGTTTAGATATTTTTAAGAACAGCCTGGACATTTATTATGGGAACAAATGTTTGGGTATATTGGCAAGCTAGAAACATTTGTATGTATGCATGTATGTATGTATTATACATTGATGAATGCATACTGGATGCCAAGACTAGGTACTAAATATGTTGACAATATCTAGACCTGATTACTTTAAATGCAAAAGGGGAAATTATAGGAACAGGTGATTTTAACTGCCTATTATCAGGCAATGATACTTCTAAAAATGGTAAAATAAAACTAACATCTCAAGCCATGAAGTTAAATGATTTTACAAGCCAGATGAACCTTAAAGATATACATGGTCTAAGAGAACATTATTCCTTATTCTATACTCACTATTCATATTGGTTTGGTAAACAAACAAACATTGATAAAGTCTTTGTATCAAATAATATATACTCAAAAATAAATGCTGTATCTATAATGACTTGTCCAATTTCAGACCATAATGCTATAAACTCTACATTAACTACACATACAGATGATTTAAGATTGCTGCTGAGAATTTCTGCTTATATAACTAAGTTAAAATACTTTAGGGAATGGATAATGAAAGAAATAGGCATGTTTATGGAAACAAATAATAATGGTGAAGTGACTGATACTATACTATACTATGGGACACCTTTAAAGTCTATATATATGGTAGAATAAAATGTTGGTACCTTACAAAAAGGAGAGAGTGGGACAAAGAACTTTTAAACTTACAAAAAAAAATAGACAAGATAAAAAAGGACGCAAAACCAAATAAAGTGGCACACAATGAAATTACTAAGTTAAATCAAAAATACTTAGAAGTTCTGAATCATAAGGTAGTCATAAACCTGGAAAAATTGAAATTACAATCTTATGCTGTAAATTCCAAACATCTACATAAAATAGTGTTAAGATCCAAAAAATAAACAATCAAAATCTTATTAGGCGATTAAATATAAAAGTGATGGTTCAGTTAAGAGTGCATCTAACTTAATGGTCATATTAGGAATGTTCAAAAACTACTATAAAGATATAAATAATAACACACTGCTTTTGGAGACAGATAATGTAATAAATACTTTTATTCAAGAAAATATAACTACTAAGGTGTCAGTGCAACAAAATAACATATTAACTAAACAAATAACACTAACAGAAATGAAAGAAGAAATACAACATTTTAAAGATAATAAAGCTCCAGGACTGGGTGGAATAATTCCTGAATTATATAAGATTTTTCCTGAATATATAATAAAGAAAATGATGATTGACTTTACTATGGTTAAGCAAAAATGTATAACACCTCCATCATGGAAATATTCAATTATCTCCCCATTTTAAAACAAGGTAAGGATCCCAAATCTTGTGATTCATATAAGCCAATTTTGTTACTAAACACTGATTATAACATTTTCATGGCAATATTAGTTAATAGGATAAAGAAAATATTACCCAATCTAATATATAATGATCAGACAGGGTTCATTCTTCATAGAAAAGTGCAAGATAACATTATTCAATTACTATCATTAATAGACATAGCATGCAAATACAAAAACAACTATTATCAGCCTAGACATAGAAATGGCTTTTGATTCTTTTAGTTGGTCTTATTTACAAAGAATTCTGATTGGTTTTGACTTCTCCTCAGAGTTTGTCAACTTATTAATGAAAATTTATAGTGGGGCACAAGCTTATGTGAAACTCAGTTTATGTCTATCCTCATCAATAGAAATCCTCAAGGGAACTAGACAAGGTTGTCCTTTGTCACCATTACTGTTTGCTCTTTCAATGAACCCTTTTGCTACATATATTAGAAACAAGCAAAATATAAAAGGCTTTCAAGTTAGTAAGGACTATTGTCTTAAGATACAATTATTTGCTGATGATATGTTGTTAACATAGGGTGATATTGATGGTTCTTTGCATGATGTTATATATACCTTAAGCAAGTTTAAAAGAATTCCAGGGCTTAAATTTAATCATAATAAATCCAAAATATTACTAATTAACAAAAAGATCAACAAAAACCTAAGAGAAAATAGCCTGTTTAATTGGGAGAATGATGTATTAGAATATTTGGGTGTCAGTATAGAGTACATGGAAAGAGTCTGTTAAACTAAACTACAACAATTTAATAACCACCATTAGTGAACTAATCAAAAGATGGAATAAAATGTTCTTCACAATGGAGGATAGGGTCTCTTTAATTAAAATGATAATTTTACCTAAAATTTTGTTTTATATACAGTCATTGATACTACCCCCTCCCAAAAACTTATTTAAAAATTAGATTCCATGCTACTTAAATGTTTATGCTTCCCCTTAAAACATAGGATTGCATATAAATGGCACTTTAGAGCTTGGAACAGTAATGGGATAGCATTCCCCAGCTTAGATCTTTATTCCAAATCAGTTATAATTAATGTAATATTATATTGGATCTCACCTACCTATATATCTGGCTGGAAAATAATACATGAGAGTCATATAACTGATGTCAGAACTATAGAAAATCAATTTAAGGAACAATACGGAATAAGTAGAGTTCATTGGCTTTTACATGAATTTTGTTTATTTAATAAGAAGTTTGATCATTTTTCTTATGGCATTAATCAAATATTTAATAACATTAAAAATATAATTGATTGTAATTACAACATTAAACAATTCATATTTCTTATATTCCGTATAGAGTACTCTCCTGATTGCCTAGATTCTTTCAATATCAATGCGATGCAACAATTAAAGGAAAATAACTTGATATTCTGGCATCAGTTTATTGAAAATAAGGATATTAAACCACTAAACTCTCTTCTATGTAGTTTTGATAATTTGATAATAGTCTAGACAGCTGGTTGTTTATACACTCATTACGGCAGATTATAGAAAACAAAATGAGAGTATCAATCAACCTAGAGACTGAATCTATACCTAGTTTGATCCAGCTTTTTATTAGGTTTCTTGAAAAGATAGATTATAAAAAATTAAGTATCTCACCTACCTATAAGATACTAAGAGAAGACACTCTAAAGTTTGACTCAGATTTTTGGAATTGCTATGTAAAGATTAATGGAGAACAAATATCTGATGAATCCAAAAAACTGTTATTGAAATCTACATATGGTACCTCTTCTTCATTATATTGAAGATTGTATACATGGAAATTTGTGAATAGGAGTTTCTATACTCCACATAAAATAAATCTTATACTCAAAAACAGTGAAAGTAAATGTTGGAAATTAGACAAATTACTAGAGCCCAACTGGGTTCACATGTTCATTGAATGTAGAAATGTTCAATACTGGAAAGACTTCAGATATTTTGTAAATGCTTTATGGTCTAATAGCTGTCATATTGCTAACTCACTAATCCTATTCAATGTTCCTATACCTAATGTAATACCTAAATCTCAGATTCAGTTACTCAGTTCTTGCAATTGTCAGAAAAGTTATTACTTTGAACTGGAAAAGTACACAAGATTTGATGTTTAAAGAATTTACTAATTTAAAAATTCAACGCTGCTCCAACACAATAAAGGCTGTCCAATTACCAAAATAGCGAGTATCTAATGACTCCAAAAACAACCACCAAATGTATAAAAAAACACTACTGTTTATTCACTCATAGACAAAATAGACAACCGTTGTAAAAGAGGTAACGGATTTAGCACTTTCATCTCCATGCGGAGACTTCTTCAGAATCCAGTTACCATTAAAATTACCATTCTTTTGTAACAAGCAATCCTTGTTCATTGGTCTACCAACACTGACATCATAAATTATATAATTATTACCTTAATTATTTTACATACTTCACATTTCAAGGTGGGGCTAGCTGAATGCTTATAATACATTGTTTATACCTAAAAATAAACTAATGAATATTCCAAACTTTGTTACTTATACAATATCTGTAAAATGTCCTATACATAAAATGTCCTATACATAAAATTTGACTAAATAACTGTACAGCATGGGATGTACAAACAGTCTTAAAATTCAAATTATCTAAATATATAGTAATAGCAGTATAATATTAAAAATATCTAATAACCTATGTACTATATATATATATATATATATATATATATATATATAATGTAAAATCATATATATAAAAAATTCATATATGTAAAATTCTGTATCTAATAATCATTAGTTTATTTTTAGGTATAAACGATGTATTATAAGCATTCAGCTAGCCCCACCTTGAAATGTGAAGTATGTAAAATAATTAAGGTAATAATTATATAATTTATGATGTCAATGTTGGTAGACCAATGAACAAGGATTGCTTGTTACAAAAGAACGGTAATTTTAATGGTGACTGGATTCTGAAGAAGTCTCCGCAAGGAGATGAAAGCGCTAAATCCGTTACCTCTTTTACAACGGTTGTCTATTTTGTCTATGAGTGAATAAACAGTAGTGTTTTTTATACATTTGGTGGTCGTTTTTGGAGTCATTAGATACTCGCTATTTTGGTAATTGGACAGCCTTTATTGTGTCGGAGCAGCATTGAATTTTTGGTCTTGGCAGTGGATAAATTATTTTGGTTACTAATTTACTAATTTAGCAAAAGTTGTTTGTAAAAAAGAACTGCAAACCATTTGTTATGGCACTCATAACATTACTCATAAAAAAATAACATGGCAGAAATTGAAAAACCTTTTTAACGAATACTGATAACTTCTCGTGGAAAAAAATGATTGATTATCATAGATAAATATAAATATTGTAAATAGTCTTGTTATTGTTTTATTGTATTTGTTATATGTACATTTGCGTATGTTTATAATGAAAACAAAATAAAAATGTTTTTGGAAAAAAAAAAGAAATGCTACATATTTGTCACTTTAATTTCTCACCTCACATATTAAGAATTACAGCAACAAAACTACAGTATTTAAATAATTTATATTAAAACTATATTATCACAATTGATTAGTCATACAGTCAGATATAATGCAGCATATGAATTATGAAGATAAATGTTACTGATGGTTATTTACAATTACACATAATTGTCTCAGAGAGATAACTGTACTGTGATACTATCCCTTGCAGATTAGCTCAGATGTATAGTCCTGACAGTGTATTTAATTATCTAATTAATGCTGAAGCAGTAATTATGCCAAATGTGCTTCTCTCCTAGGAGATTGACTTTGCTACCATGAGAAAGGGTTAGCTACAGAAATACAGCACTGGAAAAACAAAGATATTCTTAATATTTCATGTGGAAGATAGTTTACATTTACATTTTGCATTTTTGACTTGGCTATTGAGTTCTTAAATGCTAGAGTGTTAGTAGTTTTGATTTGATACACTTGATTAATTACTATTACTATTCTCTTATACAGAAGCATTGGTCATATAATGATAAAGATGCAGGTGTGTAGGTGGCCTAATTTTTTAAAATGCAAAAACTTTAGGTAAGGAATACAGAGTGGAGAACTAAAATAATTCTATAGCAATATAGCTTAAACATTCATCTAGCTGAAAAGCAGTAGCTGATGTTTAAAAATGCATTGCAATTATATTTATCAGCATATTCTGTTGAAATAGAAATTATAGTACTGACAGATTGAACAGTATGGTGTTGGCACAGGGTAGACATTACATAGATGACTGAAATTAAAGCAGTTAATTTGACCAGGTTAACCATTTCACTGCTTGTAGGTATTTAAAGAAATGGCACCCTTTGGGTTGAAGGGAGGAATGTCATGGTTCATACAGTACTCAAATAAAAAAACAGTGATATATGTGTTCTGGCCAAATTTCCCCTAGTCAATATCAGTAGCACATCACAGCTCCTCTGCAAATAGGCCTTAGACGTACTGGGACTACCCCAGTCAACAAAACCATAAGAAAAAGGGGAACACCTTCAGCAACAAGTCTGTGAACGGACTTGGTTAATACTGTGACTGTATACATATCTACCTCATCTGTTTGCTCCAATTTCCCAGATAATTATGGAAGCTAATCTATGAAAATTCCTTGTAGCTGTCTAGATGCAGCTGTTGTTACTGATATTTCACTTAGAAAGGAGAACACGTATGCATCTCTCCTCATAAATCTTGCAGCTTGTAACAAACTCAGAAACACTTTGTTTGGTTCCTGACTATACGACAGGAGACATTTATGTCAAACTAGCATAAAACTGGTCAGAAGATAAGAAAATGTTACATTTCCAGTGACAGATTTAAGCTTCCTATCATTTTCCATCTCTGTCTCCTGAGATGTCTGTGGTCTGTATCCATTCAGGAGTAGCACTTTAGCTTTGCAAAATACATTTATGTATCAAAAGCAAAATACATTTATGTACTTAATGTTTAACCCTGCATCCAAAACATAGGGCTGATACAGAACAGGCAGTTACACATTTTTTATCTTTGCTATTATTATCAACTTTCAGTTAGATTTAATGCTTATTGTTGCTAACTCTGCTAGTCCTGTATATAAGCTGCTTTCTACTTGAGGACCTGAACTAAAAATACAAGTCTGGAACACAGCGTTGACGTGGTACATACAATTATGCCCTTTTTATTTTTATTTTTTATTGGCTTGCAGTTTGATTTACTTTTACCAGTTGTTGTTGCCTCCATTATAACTATATATAAGCTGTACTCTTTTGGACATACTTTAAGTAACAGCACAAGACACAAGACAACAGTACTAGACTGTATCGCTCCTTTCTGTTTGTTCTAAAAGATACCTTAATATACTTATTGCAGGGCAGCAACATTTATGAATGCAAGAATAGTAGTACATTTCAAAATATAACCCTTATTTTCTTGTTTTATATAATTTAATGGATGTCATCTACATGTTTGAACATTCACCTGTTTGAACAAAGAAAAGACCATCAATTGTGAACAAAACTGTAAAGATCGCAAATTGCTGTTCTTTTCATATGCAAGATCAGGGTATAATGGATATCAGGAATTTTCTTTTTTTCCTCACTGCAGGGCAGTCTCAGAATTGGTATCTATAACTTGCAGGGGGTATGGAGCTGCATAAGTTGTTGGCCCCTGCAAAAACAAATGTTTTAATCTTTTTTTTTTTAATAATTTATTTTTGTACTGTGTTCGACTATGTGAATTTCAAACACATTTGCACATGTATTTTGTACCTGTTTGTTCTTTCAAGGAGTTAATATAGACTCGATTTCAAATATTTGCTTTATGTATATTTCGTTAGTATGTTTGTTTTTAAATATGCACCATTTTTGCAAGTCTGTCTTTAATATGTTAAGTTTTCTGGTCCAGTTTTCTTTCTTTAGATAATTAGCATGGCATGTGAGGAGAAACCCTGTGTGGTAAAATCTGCTACGGACTTTGGCTCATTTATTGTTGCTGGGTTTCAGAATTCATAGATAATTAAAAAACACATACTGGGCAAAGAAAGACAACATCAGCAATAGAACTTGATTAAAAATAATAGGCAGTTTCAAAGCAAATATATGACACAATATGAATTATTATACAGATATTGCACATTTCCAGACTAAAGACCACTGTGAAAAAATAGGCTTACTTT
>NC_056745.1:1024032866-1024055366 GCF_019279795.1 Protopterus annectens | reverse complement strand
CCTGATGGGTAAAAGAAAAATAAGTTCTCCATTTACCCAGTTCTATAAACCTTTTTCACACAATGCACTGACCCAGTAACTATGGAATTAGAAACTTTGCTTGAATCTAAAGTCAATAAAGAGAGCATTCTTTTCATCTCCTGTAGAACTACAAATAAAACCTTTTACAACATAACAGCTCATAACAGCTCACTAGTTTCCATTCCTGGGTTAATAAAAACAATGCAAATAAATGCCAAAGAATAATGGAGTCCACCAGGCAGAGTACAACAAACTAGAATAAAATCCAGTCTACTTTAATATACAAACACAAATGATTTAGCGCTTTCATCCACAAGAATGTTGACTTCATCAGAATACAATCAATATCTGAATAAACATTTATATACTCCATTTTTGGCACCAAAACAAACTAATTAATAAAATCATTACTCAGTTAAATGTGAACAAGGACTGAATTCATGCAAACATTACTACAATATAATAAAATCCTCATATACTTGTGCAAACAAATATTTGACTCCCACACCAAATTCAGCCAATACACACATAATGACCTGCCTTTTACCCCCAAGTAAGTACTAAACACTATCTACTGATTTATTCCTGGGTTAATCACTTCCAAGTCTTCTACCATCTGCTCTGATACGTGAATTTTAGTACTAAAGGTCCATTACAGCCAGAAACTGAAGATTTTTTTTTACCTTACCTTATCTCTGTGTTTATACTGCACTAAAGTCTCCATGTCATACTCAAAGCTGTCATTACTAATTTTATTTTGTTTTATCTAAACTCCTTTATGCCAGTGGATGTACTGATGTGATTTTGTTTTATGGTTAGACTTTCTCTTTCCCATGATGCAGTCTAAGAACTAAGAAGCTGAGCTTACCTTGTTTCATTTTTCCTAGATCTTGTTCACTTTTACTTATAATGGCATATGCAGAAGTTGCTGTTAGCTTTGAGAATACCAGAAATGGTTAACTGAAAGTTTCTTCCAATGATCTTTTCTAGTTTGGGTTCTTTGTCATGTTTAGGCACACTGCAATACACAGTTTCTTCTGCTACAAAATAGTCACTAAATTAGATTAAAAATAAGAATCACTTAGGTCTTCAAATTAGTTTGTTGCTTTCAGTGTTATCCGGTGTCTCCACCTTAGACTGCAATGTGAAAAAAAAAAAACTCATTTGGTTTATGGTCCCAGAGGAGGGCCATCTGCAAAAGAAAACACTCAATGGAAGTGGTGTAAATCCCTAGACACCAGATAAAATATTAAATAAGAAAGAGCTATAAATCTCTTTGTGTGTGGGTTTTCCATTCCTTCTGACCTTAAAATGTGATAGGTGGATTATGTAAGGGTCTAAAAGACAAATTCTGAAAACAAGTATCATAAGATTTAATTTGACCCCAACATGGTGTGACTGAGGAAGCTGACTAGTATAGAAATTCTACAGAATGTTTAGTTTGCATGTTAGATTATAGTTTCATTAATCATCTTTTCCTAAAATAACATATTTCACAAATTCTTTTACTTCTGTGATAATTCAAATTCACATTTCCTACTTGACTTTTTCTAAATGATAAATAACACTATTTTAAACTTTCCCTGAAATAAAATTAATCATCAGATCAGATCCAAAATTTAAAGTGTACTTAAGACTACATATGTTAGTACTCTTCTATACCCTGTCAGGAATGGTTCAATTATTAGGACTTTACGGACATTTCAATTCAAGATTCAGTAATACCACATTTTGTATTACAATTATTAGGCATTTATGGACATTTCAATTCACAATTCATTAGTACTACTTTTTGGATTACAACAGTCAGATGAATGATACATAGCCTACATATTAAATGTAAATAAATTCCCTCTGATAAGATGTTATGCATTTTCCCCAAAACTTCCTTTCTACATCATGTTCAAATGACTGACAGTCATACTTTTTAAAGAAGCTTGACTGTTTAAGGAATTCCCGTTTTTGTAAACATGTCTCAATAATGCTAACATATCAATAAGCAATGAATCCTTGAGGCTATCATACTTATCAAGTTTAAGAGATTTTTCATTGCATCATATCATGAAATGAATATATTAGTTTCAGTTGCAAAAATGAGGTATGGTTGTACTTAAAAAGTACCACTCAGCAATTTCATCAGGATAGTTGTTACAAAATTTTCTTTTCTATTTTTTCTGATTTGATAGCAGTACATTCAAATAATCTGCATTATAGCTAAGTTACCTAAAAAAGAAACACTTCCTCTCATTTCCTTTTAACTCATTATTAAACCATTCATATTACTGTGATATTCATATTTCATATTACTACTTAGCACTTTTGAAAGGAACAAATGTTTATACAGATGGGGTAACAGTCCCGGACAACACATACAAAATTTACTTTATTCTAAATTTATACACCAAATAGTTCATGCTTTTACACAATACCTACCTGACTTTCTAGAAGCAAGGTAAAGTTGTACAAAAATACCATGAGCAACATGCATTTGAGTAATCTAAAATAAAATTAACCAGATTTATACAAAATAAAGTTAGACAAAAATAAAAAATAAAAGGCTTGAAGACTGGTACACACCAAACACCAAAAGTAATTTCCATAAACACAATAGTTATAATCAATCAAAAAGCAAACGAAGCATAAAAAATATTCACAAATTATATATAGCTGAGATCTAATAAACAGTTAAAAAATGTTTACACAATGTTTATGTTTTGGGCAGCAAGCAGGATAAACCCCACACAGTAGAGTAGCGTGATAGTGCCACATATAAACCACCTCTAAGTAGCAGTAAATATATATGTATTGCAACAATTTGAAACAGTAACATTGGCTACCCAGAATTAGTTTAGTTATGTTCTGTGAAGGTACCACTTAACATTAAATCACTTCTAGTAAACTAAAAAGCGCATAATTGAATTGTTCAGAAGGATTGCTAAATAACTACAGAATCTAATTAGTGTTCCTCTTCCATTTGCATCCTAAATCATTAATTTGCACCAGTGTCCTCTGCTTCAATGAATATACTGACTCTCCAATGTAGAATGCCCCTCATGTGCATACTGTACATGGCCCAGTCTATAACAAATGCAATTAAAAATCTAATCTCAAAAGTTTTAATAGTATTAACAACAGAAAGCATTTTGCCCTGTACACATTCTTAAAGTAATCACAATTATCACAAGGAAAACAACCTCACAGAATGCTTTATTACCATGTTACCATAATAGTATATGGAGATATATAATTATCTAAGTTTTTGCTTATATAAAAGCTAATTTGACAAGTGTTGGGGACCAGACAGCCAAAAAGGTATGGTCCTTTAACAAATGCCAATACCTATTCATCACCTACATAAGTAATGACAAATCAAACATATTGTTTACTATGCATACCCACTGGTCTACACTGGTCTATGCAGGTATTGAAGTATTTCTCTAAAGAATCTTGTAGAGTATGATCACATTAAGAAATAATATACTAAAACACCTTTGAGTAAAGTATGACTTCAGACAATATGTTCCTTTATGAAAACCATCAACCATGATACACATACATCTAATTCTTTAAAAAAATGAGAATAGAAAACATTATTGATATATGCCTGGGGTGGCAGCTTTATGCAAATAAAAATTCATTCTTATTTAAAGGTTTCATGTACAGTGTGGTTCATATAGTGTTATCAATTAACTTGAGTACTGTAATGCCCAAGACATTAGTAACCACAAAACTACGAAAGAGTCAAAGTGTCCACAATAAAAATGTCAAGGTCTACAAGACCAATGGATAGATTTATTGAGCACTTTTGTCCATAAAATGATATTGACTTCATCAGAATTAACAACCCCACTACAATTCATTTAAATAATAGAAAGGACCCAAGGGATGTGACATACTCAAATTAGTCAGCATATTGGCTTTCATTTTAAGTACTGGGGCTATAATACTGTACTCATTCAGCTCCAGAAAAACATCACAGTTCAAGACAATCTGCCAGTGAAGATTCTTGTACAAAAGTAATGTTTTCCAGTCACCACCCCTGTATTCTTTATCGCCTTTATCCAAACTGAAAAATTAAAAAAAAAAAAATGAAAAATAAAAAAAACTTCTTAAAATCAATATACATACCAGAATGCTTAAAGAATGCATTATTAGCATAACCATTCTTAATACTTTAAACATATTCATAAATCTTATTTTTAAATATTTTCTTTCAGTTTTCCTTATGTAGAATATATGATATTTTAAACTAAGAGCAACATAAACAACCCCTACAGCGTTGCAGTTATATTTAGCAAAGCATGGAATAACTTTTGAGAAATGGGGGATAACAACATCAGGGGTTGTTAAAAATAAATTGAATGTTGTCAGGCCCCACACTTGGATATGCTACCATTGGTTATTAGATTATGTGTCCTGTTCTTCAAAAGAAGTTAATGATAAAGAGATTGCATACATATGAATGAAAACTGGATAACAAATTCATTGACACTGACATATGAAACAAAGGATTTCAATTCCACACTAACCAACAGTCATCAACAAATGACAGTACAGATCTATTGTGTTGCAATGACAATACTCATTGGTCCCCTAGAGTATGGGGCATAGAGCCTTGAGATGAGGACGATTTCCCATTGAGTATGTTCTGCATACACAGAGAAGCAGAGTTTGTTGTAATTTGTGGAAAAACTGTAAGCTTTAGACAGGATAACAGAGTAGACTGTTGATCTGCAGGAAGGAGGTTGAGAAGTCAATGTGAATAAGTGTATTAGAAAAGAAGAAATGGTGCCTTTTAGTTGTAAAGATATGGAAATCCAAATAAGCAGGCTGTTATGCTCAGCCTTTTGGAACTAACCACTAAAAGGTAAAGTGAAAAAAAACTCTCTGGCGAGTGTTCTGTTCCTTTTTGATTGACCATCAGCATTGCAATCATCACAGAGGAGCACAGATGCTTGAATATGAGCAGCATTAGTAGTGTAAAATCTTCAGAAGAAAGTATTTCTGCAGCTAGGTCAGCTCCTTACTTCTGCATATCAACTCATCTCAAGGAAAGAATTCCCTGGAACACAGTAACCTTAAACTTTAATAACAAAAGCCAGAAACTTTATACAAATGATCATTCATACAAGAGTCAATCACTAGTGTGTTGAAGACTAGCCTGCTCCCAAAAAAAGCTTTGTTCTGGCACATTCTTAATAGCCAAGAATTATGGACTGAATGAATACTGTTTTCTTTATATTCCATTTTTCCTGAAGAAAGTGCAGAATTTTATTTTTTTATGTCTAAAATAAATGCAAGCTGTATAGGCTTATCTGAAAATATGTGTTTCAGCATTGTAGTATTAAAGGGGCAATCCCAGAGTCTAAAATTCTGACTGAAAAAAACTTGTCCTAATACCTCCCAGTTGTCACCACCCACTTACCACATCATCATCATCAATCCTACTCCTGGTTTCAATTTACTTAATGCAGCCCTGTTTTCATTCCCTCTGGTGAACACAATAAACAATATTCAGTTCCTGTCAAAGCTTTCAGTCCCTGATGGGAAACAATAAGGTCATTACATTTTTGTGTGTGTTCATTGTGGGGGGTAGTAAGGCAAGACTCTCAGTGTTTACCTTTTATGAACTTGTCAAAAAGCTTATTTTAATTGTGCAGCTCTTTATTTCCATTATTTATTTTGCATAACTGTGAGAAATATAGTCAAAAGAGTGCAGTTTAGTGAATTCATTCTAAATATTAGCAGTCTCCTGAGGCATTCCCTTTACTCCATAGTAAAACAATCATCGAATTAGTATGTATAATTATCACAAGTTGCCATACTATATAGCCCCCATTTTGACAGTAAGTTCTAGACTTTATTGTTTAAAATAAATCTGTTGCTTGCATCACAATTTTTTTACAGCAGGTCAGAAAACCATTACACTTGGCTATTATTCAGAGGAAAAAAAAAAAAGTAGAAGGCTGCTTCTACGACTGTTCAAAACTTGTATCATTCTGATGCTTTCTACAAATCACGTGGCAGTGATGCATGGCATCATAGCACTAAGCTAGCATTCAGAAATCCGCGCAAAATAAAATATGAAATGAACAGAAAACTGTTTACAAATGTTTTAGCTTTGCATTGCTCATATGCTTTCCTGTACCATAGTAGCAAGTGAGGTCATAAAATTCCTGAAAGGCTACTTTTCTCTGAGGATAAAAAACACAGGTGAAACTAATGAATGACTCAGTGAGAGTTGCTGTAAGTACAACTGCAATTTGACTAAGACCACTGAAACTTCCTATAAGCACCCCTCCCCCAACCCCAGCAGCCAAAGCTGGGACATGCCCAAAAAGCCAGGCAGAAAATGTGAACAAAGACCAGAATCAAAAAAAAAAATCTCTGGCACTGACTCTTTAAGATACTTCTTAATGAAGTGTCTGAATTATAATAATAGATATAAGTAAACAATATAAAAGTGAAAACTTGGTGTGTTGCCCACAGTAATGAATGCTACGATTTTGAACTAAGTTCACCATGCTGTGCCACACACACACACACACACACACACACACACACACACACACACACACACACACACACACACACACAAAATCTACAGTATGTATCTATCTGTTTGTCTGTCTAGCTCTACAAACTGAGGCCTCTTGGCACAGGATTGCATAATAAAACAAAATAACAAACTGTCTTGATATTTTTAAATGAAATATTTATTTTTACTGAAGGTAAATAATCAAAACAAAGTAGATTTTTTCAATCTAAATGCAAGCAAGCACAAAAAACAGTGACATGTGGAAACCAGTAGATTTCAGGAATGGACCTTGTTTCAAAATCCTTTTAATTCCTTTTCAGGCTATGGGCTCATTTCAGTTCCCCACAACATTATTTATTCATAACAAAATAATATATGTCCTGTAGAATATCCCAAATGCAACACAGTACAAATCATAGTCTTTAAACAGTTAATTCTTTCTTCCAGAAGGCAAAAGTGAGCACACGTTCCTCAATATATAGCAGGTTTAAGCACAAACTGGAAATAATACGCAGGTTTCCATTCACCAAGAGTCCCCCATACCCTCCTACTATCAGACCTGTAATTAGAAAGTATACCAGAATAATCACTGCATCAGGAGACATACTCCCAACAGTGTTGCATTCACAAGTTTCCCCCAAAACTAGTATTCTTCAGGTCTACTGTAAAATTCAGACCTTCTCAGTTCTATTGGAAATTCATTGGAAAAATAATTCTCTTCTTTTTACAGAAGGAATAACTACTTCCCAAAAGTCATTCCTCCTTCCTCTCAAGCGAAAGACTTTAACATTTCTCTCTTACCAACTTGAAATACAGCAGCACACTATTAACCAAATCAGTATCCAAAACAGCAAAAAATCAATGGCAGCACCAGGAAATGATGTTCAAGATTTAATCCACAAGTTCAAGACAATATTTAAAGTAAAATACAAGCCAAAAGTAAGCGCTTTCGTCTCCTGCAATGGAGACTTCTTCAGACTAATGGCTTACACTTAAACAAAACCTTTTTAAATACTAAAATAGCAGTCAATTAAACTTAATTGACAATTAATCATTAAAAGCTGAATTAGCAGTTTTAAAACAACAGTCAGCCTTATGCTGACAAATACCTCTAACTAAAATCCCTAATGCTTCAGTCCCTTCCTTTTTAAATACATAATAAAGTCTCTGTTATTAAGTCCTGGGGGAAAACATGCATTTAATCTAACCTC
This sequence comes from Protopterus annectens, assembly GCF_019279795.1. NCBI lineage: Eukaryota > Metazoa > Chordata > Ceratodontiformes > Protopteridae > Protopterus > Protopterus annectens. Next base: position 1,024,047,596 of record NC_056745.1, on the reverse strand, counting down.
CAAGCAGTATTCCAACCACCCTAATTCTTCTTCTACATTAATACTTTTAACATTAGGATGCACTGAATCTATTACCAAACACTTAAAATAAATTTTACATCTATTTTCCACATAATGCTTACCCATAGCATTTTCTACATCACCCTTTCCCATAGCATAGTGGTGTTCATAGATTCTCCTATGCATTTCTCTTTTTGCTTTGCCTACATAAAAGGAGTTACATTCTACACATATTAATACATAAACAACATTTTTAGATCTACATGTGAATCTACCTGGGACTTCTACTAAAGTTTTCCCAAGTGTAATTTCGTGACTTTTGATGTATAAATATTGACAATAATTACAATTGAAGCACTTTACCATTCCTTTCTTTTCTTCCACAGCCTTATTTTTATTTAACTTATTTTGAAAAAAAGTCTTTAAAATTTTTTTGCTCTTTTTTGTACAAATTTTGGTTCATCTCCTAATTTCTTTATAATTTCAATATTTCCTTTTAATATTACCCAATTCCTTCTAACTATACTTTTAATAGTATTAGAATCAGTACTATTCTGTAATGCTAAAGCTGTGGTAAAATCTACAGAGATTTTCTCCTTTGGTTTATCTACAATTATACTGTTCCTTTTCATAATTTCTTCTGCCATCACCTTATCTACCATTTTTTGGGGGTAACCTCTACTTAACATTCTCTTGCAAAAATTGTCAGCCTCAACATGAAATATTTCATCATCTTTTGTAAAATTACTAATTTTATTTATTTGACCTTTGACAATGTTCCACTTGGTCTTTTTTGGATGTAAACTTGAACAGTGTAAATACATGTTGTTTTGAAATTCTTTTTTATGAATTTTAGAAACTAATTTGCCATCAGATTTATAGATCACAAGATCTAAAAAATGTATTCTTTCTGTATTAAAGTTATGCGTAAACTTAATATAGGAACAGACGTTGATATATTTCAAAAATGTATTTAGTTTGTTGACAGTGCCATCCCATATTATCAGGACATTGTCGATAAATCTCAACATTTTGATAATATTTTTTGCAAAAACACTTTCAAAAATGTTGGCTGACTCCCATCCATGCATAAAAATGTTAGCATAACGAGGGGCTAACGCAGCACCCATAGCAACCCCATTTGTTTGCACAAATAGTTGATCATAAAATTCCAAGTAATTGTAGCTCAAAACCAAATCTATCATCTCCATTAACAGTCCCAATGTATTAGTAGAAAATTCTCTCGATTTCAGTAACTCCATTCTAACCATCTCCATACCTTCTTTGTTTGGTATCATTGTATATAAAGAATTAATGTCTAAAGTTAGTAATATATCAGAGTCAGAGACCTTAATATTATTAAGTTTATTCATACAATCATAGCTATCTTTTATATATGTGACGCTCTTTGGTACCACTTTTTGTAGGTGTTTGTCTACTAAAATAGACATTCCCTCTGTCTTAGTATTTCTACTGACTATTATTGGTCTTAAAGGAGGAGAATTGATATTTTTATGGATTTTAGGTATTCCAAAAATCCTACTAATCTTGGGATTATTATTAATTATGTTTCTTTTCATTTTCTCATCGATTCTTCCAGCATAGAACCACTCATCTATGCAAGATTCTATTAATAAGAATCCTTTCTTTATTTCTATTAGATTAACTGGTTTATAAAAATTACAGTCAGATAACATTTCTTTCATTTTTCTTTCATAATCATCCTTGTCCAACAAAACCATCGAACCTCCTTTGTCAGCCTTAAAAATAAGTATGTTTTCATCTTTAACTAAGGCATCAAAACATTCTTTCTCTTTTTTAGTTAAATTATGATATTTAAAGTTAAAGTGGGGCAACTTATTTTTCGAAAATTGTTTAAAAGTGAAACAAGTCCCCAGAGGACTGAGAATAAAAAATTTGCCAGTGGGTAGAGATTTACCCAAGGAATTTACTGATAAATGGCTTGATATTAATCAAAGGGTGGGACGTCAATATATGGAACTGTTGCGTGATGCCAATATGAGTAAAATAGAAGATATAACCACTAAAGTCAAAATGAATTATGATATGCTTAAAGACAATACTTCCAGGGACAATTTCAGTAATAAAATGGTCCTTATCCAAGAAAATTTATCTAAATTAAATGAGGAGTTGTGTCAAAGGAAAACCAAAAGGTTTTATAGAGATAGAAATGAATACGCAAATGGCGTCGCTACAGCATATGGGTTATGGTTGCAAGCTAATGCCAGCAATATTACACACAAAGATGCTAGTGCAAGTGCTGTCAGTTTAGAAGAAGAGGTTAATACTGTAAGGAGGTTGGAAAGACTGGGCAGTAAGAATAATATGCAAGTTGTTGTGGCTGATATTCATTTCAATACTACAGGGGAAACTAAACAACAAGCAAATGAACCAGCAGTGAGACCCAAAGTTAAGGATACCAGTAAAACTAAAACAAACAGTGAGGAAGCACATCTAAAAGGAACTTTGAGAGATGAAAGCAAACAAATTATAGAGGTATATCAAAGAATAGATAATCAAAGAAGAACATGGGCCCAAGTGACAGCAGATGGTCATAATGAAAAAATAGACTATAAAAAACAACAGCCACAAAAAAACTGGGGTGGCAGGAAAGGTCCAAGAAAGAACTGGAACTACCAACAAAAACAATGGAAGACGTAAACAGTATGAACTTTAAAATTATTAACTTATATAACAAGAATATTTCTTATGATGACTGCTGTGTACTGAGTAAGGGGTGGCATTTTGCCCCGGCACAAAGGGCAAATAAATTAGTGATGATCAATGAGTTAAGAGATTATGTGAGGAAATTAAACCTCAAATTAATATTTGGAAATCAAAAACAAAATAACTGTGAATTTTATAAACCTAGCAGTTATAATCCACCTTTATCTAAAGAACTGGAAATGTTTCTTAATATGTGTGAAATGCAGATGCTCGAAATGTTAGAAAATGATACCAACTTTAAATATTATAATTTAACTAAAAAGAGAAAGAATGTTTTGATGCCTTAGTTAAAGATGAAAGCATACTTATTTTTAAGGCTGACAAAGGAGGTTTGATGGTTTTGTTGGACAGGGATGATTATGAAAGAAAAATGAAAGAAATGTTATCTGACTGTAATTTTTATAAACCAGTTAATCCAATAGAAATAAAGAAAGGATTCTTATTAATAGAATCTTGCATAGATGAGTGGTTCTATGCTGGAAGAATCAATGAGAAAATGAAAAGAAACATAATTAATAATAATCCCAAGATTAGTAGGATTTTTGGAATACCTAAAATCCATAAAAGTATTGATTCTCCTCCTTTAAGACCAATAGTAGCCAGTAGAAATAGTAAGACAGAGGGAATGTATATTTTAGTAGATAAACACCTACAAAAAGTGGTACCAAAGAGCATCACATATATAAAAGATAGCTATGATTATATGAATAAATTTAATAATATTAAGGTCTCTGACTCTGATATATTACTAACTTTAGACATTAATTCTTTATATACAATGATACCAAACAAAGAAGGTATGGAGATGGTTAGAATGGAGCTACTGAAATCGAGAGAATTTTCTACTAATACAGTGGGACTGTTAATGGAAATGATAAATTTGGTTTTGAGCTACAATTACTTAGAATTTTTTGATTAACTATTTGTGCAAACAAATGGGGTTGCTATGGGTACTGCGTTAGCCCCTAGTTATGCTAACATTTTTATGCATGGATGGGAGTCAGCCAACATTTTTGAAAGTGTTTTTGCAAAAAATATTATCAAAATGTTGAGATTTATCGACGATGTTCTGATAATATGAGATGGCACTCTCGACGAACTAAATACGTTTTTGAAATATATCAACAATGTCTGTTCCTATATTAAGTTTACGCATAACTTTAATACAGAAAGAATTAATTTTTTAGATCTTATGATCTATAAATCTGATGGCAAATTAGTTTCTAAAATTCATAAAAAAGAATTTCAAAACAACATGTATTTACACTATTCAAGTTAACATCCAAAAAAGACCAAGTGGAACATTGTCAAAGGTCAAATAAATAGAATTACTAATTTGATGAAAGATGATATAATCTTTCATGTTGAGGCTGACAATTTTTGCAAGAGAATGTTAAGTAGAGGTTACCCTCAAGAAATGGTAGATAAGGTGATGGCAGAAGAAATTATGAAAAGGAACAATATAATTGTAGATAAACCAAAGGAGAAAATCTCTATAGATTTTACCACAGCTTTAGCATTGCAGAATAGTACTGATTCTAATACTATTAAAAGTATAGTTAGAAGGAATTGGGGAATATTAAAAGGAAATGGTGAAATTATAAAGAAATTAGGAGATGAACCAAAATTTGTACAAAAAAGAGCAAAAAATTTTAAAGACTTTTTTCAAAAGAAGTTAAATAAAAATAAGGCTGTGGAAGAAAAGAAAGGAATGGTAAAGTGCTTCAATTGTAATTATTGTCAATATTTATACATCAAAAGTCACAAAATTACACTTGGGAAAACTTTAGTGGAAGTCCCAGGTAGATTAACATGTAGATCTAAAATGTTGTTTATGTATTAATATGTGCAGAATGTAACTCCTATTATGTAGGCAAAACAAAAACAGAATTGTATAGGAGAATCTATGAACACCGCTATGCTATTGGTAAGGGTGATGTAAAAATGCTATGGGTAAGTATTATGTGGAAAATAGATGTAAAATTAAGTATTCGGTAATAGATTCAGTGCATCCTAATGTTAAAAGTATTAATATAGATGAAGAATTAGGGTGGTTGGAATACTGCTGACAGGTTAGATTAAATGCATGTTTTCCCCCAGGACTTAATAACAGAGAAGAATTTATTATGTATTTAAAAAGGAAGGGACTGAAGCATTAGGGATTTTAGTTAGAGTTATTTGTCAGCATTAGGCTGACTGTTGTTTTAAAACTGCTAATTCAGCTTTTAATGATTAATTGTCAATTAAGTTTAATTGACTGCTATTTTAGTATTTAAAAAGGTTTTGTTTAAGTGTAAGTCATTAGTCTGAAGAAGTCTCCATTGCAGGAAATGAAAGCACTTACTTTTGGCTTGTATTTTACTTGAAATATTGTCTTGAACTTGTGGATTAAATCTTGAACGTCATTTCCTGGTGCTGCCATCATTTTTTTGCTGTTTTGGATTTCTCTCTTACCACCTATAGCTTCAGTCTGTCTTAGCTTCTGGAGGGAATTAACCTTTCCTGTTCCATAGGCCACTTAGAGATCTCAGTCAATACCAAATTAAGCCACATTTTTCTACAGTATATAGTCCAGCCATTGTTAGATTGCAAGACATATCTGGAGGCATAGATCTTAGACGCACACACACACACACACACACACACACACACACACACACACACACACACAATTTGCTATGATGCTGTACAATGCACATTGGACACAGTGGTGTACAGCATGGCATGTACAGCATCCCACTACCATTCTTTAGATATTGTCAAAAAATGCATTGTGCATTTGTTCAACGTGTAGTGGCATTACAGCCTGTGAAATATTTCCTTGTTACACACTCCTGTACACAAAGAGTGTAGTAGCACTAGTGTGCTGGCACCACTGCAATACAATACCTAGATGCAAGCTACACAATGCACAAGTGCAACTGGTAACAGCACCTTTACCTTTAATATCTCTTCAGCACCAGTATCATGCTCAGCTTAGCATACCATATACATTGGACTTACAATGTTGATGTGAAGACACTGCTCCCACTGCCATTGCTTAGTACCTGTTGGTTATAGAAACAGCAACTGATTTGCCATAGCACAGGCAGCACCACAAGGGTATATGCCACATACTATATTATATTATATTATATTATATTATATTATATTATATTATATTATATTATATTATATTATATTATATTATTTTATATTATATTATATTATATAGCATTGCATGCAGTGCACTGCAGCTGGTAATCTCTGATCAGCTTCTGGATCTTTGGCCATTATATCTAGATGTGTCACCCAACCTATAGCAGCATTGGTGTCCAGTTCTGTTCCAAATATCTGCCCTAGATCTATGAGGAGACAGTGGGTTTTCCACAAATTGGAATTCATAGAAGGATATTAAAATCCCAAAAGGACTCTCAGCTCTCACTTTCCCATTAACTGAGCCCTTGACACCTTGTCAGATGCCATCTTGCAGGGAACAGTGATGGAAATGTTGAGCATATATATGGGTATATACCAGTACATTTGCATTGACTGTCATATCTGTGAATCATTCCAAAATGTACAGTACAACATGTAGGAATGTGCCCAAGACATGTCTACCCCATGGCATGCAGTACTGTATGATATTTGTCTAGATACCCTAGAATTGTACATGGTTCTGAGCAATGGTGTCCATGCTCTTACCATACATGGCAGCACATGCAAGATAAGTGAATTAAGAACATTTTAATGGTGCATGAATCATTGTGTATGCACGTGTACCAAACTGCATTTAAATATGACTTGTATGCATCTGCTTTGATTATGTTTCATTGAATGCTAAGCATCAAAACTGTGCAACTAAAAAGAGATACAAAGCATCACTATTTCTTGTGCATTATTTCTGCTCCTTCTGTCATACCACTATAGCTTGTAGTGTATTGTGTAGCAGTTTGCATGATATAAGCTAGCTGCAAAGCTCTTGTGCACATAATGTATTATAAACCTACTATGTGTCCCTGTAGTGGCATGAAGGAAGAAGAAAAGAAACTTTACATCCCAGGAGACTTTGGTTAAACATCAAGTTATGAGGCATGGTGGAGCATCCTAGTTAAGGTGTGGCAAGAGATGCAGCTGAGATAGGTGAAGTAATAGTAGATATGAATGCTGTAGGTGACCATGGCTGACTGAACAAAGAAAACAACACAAAGGTTACAGAGATAAGAGAATAGACCAAAAAGAGGGCCATAGATCTGACAGCTTCCCTGGTCACTGGGATCCAACCTACAGTGAACATATACCTAGCGAAAATGGAAGAGGTGTTACTGCCCCTGGAACCTGAGGTTACATTGGACTGTGTCAACTGTAGGGTCAAGTTCTATTTCCTCTGTGGGGTCAGTAAGGTTACAACTATCGATACAGTGCAGTGGATGATGTGTGTGTGGGTTTAGTGTTCATGCTATGGTGTGCCCCAGTCCAGTCACACCAAAGTCATACTGTGAAAATATATCTGACCAGTATGTACAATTATCTGTATGCATACTGAGGTGTACAATATGTCTGGTATTCTCTATAAGGCTATTCTAACTGCAAGTAAAACAGCATCACAATCCATCTCTGTGTGCTGCCTTACTTTCAGTATGTAAGACAACATCACAATCCATCTCTGTGTGCTGTATTCGGTCATAAATCTGTTGGGATATGTACCTCAGCACAGCATGGTATAGGTGTCTTATTACTCATTTCTGTCCACTGGTGGTTAGGTGGATAGATTGCATTACAACATATTTTTATAACAAGTTCTGGGAATGCCTCCTCTACAGCTGGGGTTAGCACCACACTATGGGCTCTAACACACCATCAATGGTGAGGATAACAGCACCAGTCTTTCCGGAGGAGTTGATACCTCACTAAGTGTGGAGGGTCTATATTAAAACATTGAATCACTAAAGGTCGACCTTTAATGATCGAACTGTTAAAACATTGAATATTCAGAAAAAAAAATAAAAACAACAACAAAAAAAAAAAAAACGGTGTAGGCAGGAGGGGCAAGCCACCCTGCACCCCCCACTACTTAAATATACCAACTCCGAGACCACACTACATTGAAGTAAATGGAAATCTCCCCTTACGGAGATTTCCGTTTACTTGTTCCATGTTCTGCAATTTCGCTATACTCGTTTTGACAATGTCAGATTTGACATTGTCTGCTTTCAAGAATGTAATATAGACCCAAGTGTGGAGTGGGATGCAACCAAAGCTTATGGCATTGACATGTATACGACACCCACCACCAGTGATGGAGCTGAAAAGTCCCCAACTAGTGGAGACATGGACGAGGCAGAAGCAAGTCCTGAAAAGTGTAGTCTGCCATGTGCACTGAGTGTTCTCATGAGGACTTTGAAGGGTCATCTTTAGATCAGCTGGGTAACATAGATGAGGAGTTACATATCTAGTATAAGCTCCTGTACATGGTACAGGGCCTCAGTGTCCCAGGTATGTGATAATCATATAAGGGATAGATGTTCATCACATCTCATACTTGCAAGACCTGAAATGCTGACATCAAAGCAGATATGAAAGCATAGACTGGCACACAGCAAGACTGAAGCATGTGCGACTGCCAAGTCAGCATGTCATGCCATGTTTCATCGATCATATGCATCTGGGCTCTGTTAGGGTACTTCAGTCTCTGTAGCATACATTATTCATACAGACTGGTGTTATACTGATATCTTCAGCCTGCTCAGCACCACAGTGATGCAATGGTGACATATTGTTGATAGCACTGTCTGGCTATATCATGCAGCCATCAGGTCAACACAAGTGGTACAACCACTGATGTAGATGTAACTCAGATGTAGCCCAATACTGTTATTGCAGGATCCTCCATCATGGTCTCCATAGAGGATGGCTGCATCCCATCATACCATGTATCTGGTGTATCCACAGTGTTCAAGTCATTTCCTACTATAGCTTCACTGTGGGTATTTTATTTTATTTATTTTATTTATTTTTATTTTACATTTGTTGACCGGGATAGTCTGACTGGATGCATGTCCATTTTCAGCGGAGGCCCGGGGAGAAAAGCTCCGAGGGTAAGCAGATACAGCATTACATAATACCAGCATTACATATTACAAACAGACTCTTTACAGAGATTACATAAGTAAGCAAGTTAAACAAGTTCCACAGGTTACAGTTAATCCTGAGCACAAGTCAGGATTAAATTAAATTACACAGTAAACTGGTTAACAGATTTTTACACATTCTAGAGAGAGTTAGCCAGGCTTGATACATTGACATAGCCAGTTAAGTGACAAATGTTGTTTGAGTCTAGTTTTAAATTGACCTAAGGTGGGAAGTAAGGTAATATCAGCTGGAAGAGAGTTCCAGGATCTACTTACAGAGTTTGCAAAGAGAGAATCACCGGCTGTGTTATTAATTTTGCTAGTCTGAATTAGTAGTTTGTTAGAGGATCGAAGCGGTCTAGGATTGTTATAGGGGGTGATAATATTTTTAAGTGCAGGAGTATTGTCCGGATTATAGAGGATTTTATAGGCTATAATCAGTTGGTTGTACTGGATTAGGCTGGGTAGTTCAAGCCAACCAAGCTGATTTAGATTGATGCAATGATGTGTCCTAAAAGGCAGCCCAGTGGCAAACTTGGCAATGTGGTTGTAGCAAATTGAGAGTTTGTTAAGGACAGTCTTGTTCAAATTCGAGAATAGAGGGGATGCATACAGAAGGGTTGTAAGAAGGTGAGAGCGAGCTATGGCAATTTTAGCTGGAGGGGTTAGGAAGGCTTTTATTCTGTAAAGTGACCCTAGTTTTTTATTGATGGTTTTGATAGTTTGGTTAACATGTAGGTCAAATTTTAGATTATTGTCTATGATGACACCTAATAGTTTTGTAGATGGGTCAAGGGAAATTATTGTGCCATCATTTGATTGTATGGTAAAGGTGAAAGCGGTAGACCTACATGTTGGTGAAAATAACAGCATTTTAGTTTTTTTGAGATTTAGGATCAGACGATGTTCAGAATGCCAGTTTTCTATTGTATTAAAGGTGGTCTGGGTAGCTGACCATAACTCTACTGGAGATGTGGCTGAGCAAATCAGATTAGAGTCATCAGCATATTGGATACAGCTGACTTTTGGGATGACAGTATAAAGGTCGTTAATGAAGATGGAGAACAGCAAGGGCCCTAGTATAGAGCCTTGTGGTACTCCGAGGGTGTTAGGTAGAAGGTTAGAGAGTTTGTTCTGCCAGAGGACAGCCTGCTGTTGACCATTCAGGTAGGATTGAAACCATTGGAGGGCTCCAGTATCTAGACAGAATGTTTGCGTGGATTAAAAGTTAGTGATCAACCATATCGAATGCCTTGGAAAGATCCAAAAAGAGGGCTGAGGATATATAATTATTGTTGCGATTATGGTTTATGGTGTTAGTAAAGGCTAGGAGGGCTGAAGTAGTGCTGTGATAAGGATGGAAGCCATGCTGAGTGTCTGCCATAAGGCGATTTTGGATTAGATGGTGCATGAGTTGTCTATGAATACACTTTTCCATAATCTTTGCAAGTGGAGAGAGTATAGCTATTAGCCTATAATTGGAGAATTCAGTAGAGCTGCCTCCTTTGTGAAGTGGGATTACATAGGATATTTTCCAGATGGTGGGAATTTTAGCTTCTACTATGGTTCGATTGATTAGTATTGAGACGGGGTAAGCAATAGCATCAGCTGATTTTTGTAGGTACTCGGCAGGGAGTTGATCAGCAGAAAGTGTAGTGGGTTTTAATTTTTTGATCAAGGTACGGATAATGAAGTGGTGACTGGTTGGAAGCTGAACACAAGTAGGTTTCTAGGGGTGCTACTTTCAGGACCAGGGGAGCTAGGAGGTAGTTGGCTAGCTAGGGCTTGAATTGTCTCAGTAAAGAATTGGTTAAAACTATCAGAAACATCTTCAGGGGTTTTATCAATAGTAGTAGCAGGGATTGGGGTTGAAGTTTGTCCAGGATGTAGTAGATTATTTAAACCTGCCCAAAACTTCAGAGGGTTATTTTGATTTACTGTCTGTAAATTACAGTAGTATTGTTTTTTGTTGTCTTGTAAAATTGATTTTTTGGTTTCGTTCCTGGATTGCCTGTATTTAATGTGATCTTGAGGGTCTTTAGAAGAACGCCATAAAGCCCATGCTTTGTTTCTAAGGGTAATTTTGAGTTTAGACTCTATAGAATGCCATGGTGCAGTTTTTGCCTTGGTTCTCTTTGAACGAACAGGTGCATGCAAATCAAGGATCTCAAGGAATTTGTTGTTAAAGTATGCTACTGCTTCCTCTAAGGGGAGGTGTTTTAGAATAGACCAATTACATGAGTTTAGTTCTTGTTGGAATATGGCAGGGTCAAAGTTTTTATTGTTTCTAACCTTTCTGAGTAAGGGTTGTTGGGAGTTAATGGTTTTGTGCTTAATTACATATGTGAGAAGGTGATCGCTTAGGCCATTAAGGAGGGTACCAGAGGTGTACAATTGGGGGTGACTGTTTATGAGTACCCAGTCAAGTATACTTTCTTTTTGGTTGGGTTTACCTATCCTGGTAGGGGTGGATATGATTTGTGTAAATGCATGCAGGTTAATATGGGTGGTTGGGGATTCTAAGGAACAGGTGCCCCAGTCTATGTTAAAGTCTCCAAGTAGTAGGGTTTCTTGGGGGTAGTGACATGATAGCCAGTGCAGGATATCTTCAAATGTAGATATATTGTTACCTGGGGAATGTACATACAGATGATATTAATGCATTTATTTTTATTAAGTTGCAATTTGGTGGCAAGAATCTCTGAGATATTAATCTGAGGAGGTTGTATTACATCTATGGTGATATTCAACTCAGATTTATAGAGTGCGGCTACCCCAACCCCCTTCCTCGAAGCACAATCCAGCCTGTGTATGTTGTACCCAGGTGGTAACACTTCATTGTCTTTAGTGTTAGGTTTTAACCAGGTTTCAGATAAACAGAGAATCTCAGGGGAGTGGACATCCAGAAGTGCATGCAGTTCATGTACCTTGTTATTAATGCTTCTAATATTGAGATGACAGACTAGAAGAGAGTTAGTTGGCCTAATAATTGTAGGTTTGTAGCTTAGATTACAAGTAGAGGGGGTATGTGTATCTGAAGTGAGTGGGCCAGGGTTGGGGTGAATATCTCCACCAAGTATTAGGTTGAGTCTATACTTGGTGATGAACTTCAGGAATTTGTTTATTAGTTTGTGGTAGTGTTTGGATCTAGAGCTAATGTGCCTGGGGTTGAGATGTTGATAGACTGAACAAGCTGTTGGATAGGATCTGGTACTGTAAGTATGGTTGAAGGTGGAAGGATTTACAGCTGGGGTGATAGTATGGCCTTTTGGGACCTGAAATCCCGTGAGAAACTGGTTTTCATACAAGGTAAGGAGGTATGGTGTGAACAAGAGGGGTAGTAAAGAGGAGTATATCATTATATACGATTCAGCTAGTGAGTGAAGGAACTGTTTTACCTGGTGATGCAACACCAGAAGATAGAGTGGTGAGGTAAAGGTACTGGAAGGGGGATGGGAGAATGCCAGATGAAAGCTAATAGGTGCTATTAAAATGTAGGTAGTAGAATGGGGGTGGGTGGAATTATCCCAGATGAAAGCAGATAGGATCTAGAAAGTGGGGGAGTGGCTATAGTAATATAAATTTAGAGGTACTGGGGGTGGGAGGAAATTGGGGGCAGGGAGGGGAGCGAAGATAGCCCAAGCGTAGCGAGGGCAAATGTAGCGGGGCTATTGCAGTTTACAAGGTTTCCTAAGGTGTCCTAAAGCTATAAGGTAAGTATTACAGCTCTTAATGTAAGAGTCAATTTACTTCAGTTACAGGGGAAGGAGGCAACCACTCAAGTAGAAACAAAGAGCCCTATGGCTGACCAATATGGTGACCTGCTTAATTACAAAGCACTGTAAGTGAAAGCTTAACAAATGCTTTTATATATATATATATATATATATATATATATATATATATATATATATATATATATATATATATATATATAACCATCATCAAGGCAGGCATGATATGTTGCAGTGTCCAGTCTGCCATAAGCAGAAATAGGAGTAGAAGTTTTGTGACTGGCCAGTGCAGGACTCGGCCATCTGTCAATGATAATATGGTCATGTTGCAAGTGTAGATCTGAGGTAGTGCATCCCTTGTAGATGTTAGGGATAACCACCAGATGGTGCGAGGATCCACACTAAGGGCTATCTGATTGTGTGTTGTGATCCCCACACCCAGTCCATACACTGTTAGCATGGAAAGTGATAAAGTCATCTATGCTCTTATTCCTTACTAACAGTGACAATGAAAATTTTCCATATCCATGTGCACTCCCATAGTGGTTGGGATAGCTATCCTACTTTAACAACACATTTCAGTCTTATTGTGCACTTTGCTTTAACTTTATGTTTACTCCTTTTTTGGCAGTACATTCACTTGCCTTCACATGAATACATATTGCGCCCCCTGTTGTAGGAGTGCTGGAGGGAATAGTCATCCTCTTTACCTTCCTCCTCACTCTCATACTCAGAACAGCTTTCCAGGTTATTGTGCTTCAAATTGTGCAAAATGCAGTTGTCAGAAAGCATTTAGAAGGCCTTCATGGACAAATACAGGAGGGTATTGTCCGAGCAGTCGAGATATTGAAAAGGCATTTTCAGCTGTGAAAACATACTCACTGATGTTCTATCCATGGCAGTGGCCATGGCTGCAGACCTTTGAGGTATCACTGTGGACTATGGGCATTAGTAGACATGGCTGCAAGGAATGTCAGGTATCACCTAATTAACTTCTAAAAGGGATAAGTACAGCCTGAAAAGAACAGTGGAGTACACTGGCATGCCAGATACCGGCATCATGATAACATCTTGGTAGCAGGTGCACAGACTCATGATGTGGCCTATACTATGGCATACTACATGTCAGTTTACAGATTAGTAACTGTACCTATAGAGGAACACTCATGTATCATCAGTAAGTGGTGTATTGCAATATGTGTGATCTCCATTGTCCTGAGGATACATGATAAGTGGCATATATCTTCAGGAACCATAATGTACTGGTCTACATGGACCTGGAGAAAATGCAGAAATTGCTGCAGGATGTGAATGGTGAATGCCTGTGGTAAACCTGTTGTGTCTTCTGTGGGCCTTTACAATGTGCCTCTTGTCAGGATGGTCACGGCAGTTATGATCTTGGTCTGTAGATGTCAGGACCTGTTTTTACCTCCTGGCACTTCAATAGGCTTACAAATGCAGCTACACCTGATGTGTCTTCTGTGGGTCTTTACAATGTGCCTCCTGTCAGGATGGTCACAGCAGTTATGATCTTGGTCTGTAGAGGTTTGTGCCTATTTCTACCTCAGTGCACTTCCATAGGCTTACAAATGCACCATGCCTCATCCAGCGTATACATATGAAATTCATTTCACTGTTCTTGTCTGCTGAGACCTGTGTACAGAATTATCACCCTAAAGCACCTCCTAGGGTGTTGCTGGGGCACTCTTTGTTGTCTAGTCATGGTTTCCATGGTGGCAGCTTCTGCAGTTATTGCACCTAATATGTGGAATGCAATATTATTAATTGTAACTATTGCTAGTGTTGCAATAATGCCCACCATTCTGTTTTCATGAATCTGTATTTATTTTATTTATATTTCTTAACCAGGGTAGAGCACTGATCTCCATAGACCTTTTTGAGACTAAGCCCAGGAGCACTGCCTGTTAAGTGACTTGCTCAGTGTCATATAGTTATGCAATGAAGGCTCAGGCGATCAAACCTTGGACCGCTGGACCACAGAAAACATTCAATAATAGCTCTTTATGCCACTATGCCAACTGCCATACAGGTGCACTTCCATGTATTTCATGGTTGGCGCATCCTGAATGCCATGATTCAAGTTCTTTCTCTTTACAACATACTTGCCTTCATTTGCA
>NC_056745.1:1023982866-1024027866 GCF_019279795.1 Protopterus annectens | reverse complement strand
TGCTTGCATCTGAATAAGGAAGGGGAAACAGTCATCTGTAAGAAAGGATGACCCTACAAGTGTTTTAAAGACAGAAACATAGCAGCGTTTAAGTTATAAGGGAATTTTACATTTGTAATATTTTTTTGCTCACTCAAAACTACTAACTTGTGCCATTCTAGTGGAGTGAATAGTACTTGTAAATTGTCAGTAGTCTGCGAAGAGACCCATTTTTTTTTTTTTTAAGGAATGAGCATGGGAAACCAGAGCCTTGCACTCAGTCAGCACAGTTTATTTTTCAGATGGACGTCTGCCTTGTGAGTAGACTGGCTGAAGGTGTAGTGATGTCAGACAGTTGTCCATCCTAAATTTGCAGTTTTTAAAAGCATCTGATTAGTGCAGGGTTGACAGTATTAATATAATCTTATTTTTGGAAAATGTTTGCTTGTTTATAAATATATATTTTTTAGAAGAAACACTCACACTATCAATAACTACATGCCTGATGTTCATCTCTTGTTTATAATCGTGTGTGCTTTACGAGTGGACGGGAGATTGTATTTTCTAGAGGAGTCACTGTTCAACAGTTTCCTGAAACAGCGCTATTGGTGAATGAGTTAAAGCCACCGCTATCAGTATATGTCATCCAGTGTGTAACTGTGTATATTAACATTTTATGTGCAACTGCTGCCAGTATTTAACAGTTAATATGACATTGTTTAATATTGTTAGTATCCAACAGTTTTATCTAACAGTTTATATGACACACTGTGTATTAATGCCCACCAATTTCAGTATTCATAGGTTAGTACTAGGCTAACTATCCTTGTGGGTCATTTTAAGCCTAGCCAATGACCCCATGTGAGAATCAATCCCTACACCTTGTGTTTGTAAGGGAAATACCTTAACCATTATGCCAACCTTCAAGAGCCTTTAACAATTTAAGTAGTTAAATGAACACTCAATGAAAAACCAAATATCCTACAGTTTACATTTGGATTTTGTCCTAACACTGAGGTTTCTTGGGCTTGCTGTTCTTTAAAGAAGTCTCCCTCGAAGTCCTAAAGCCTTGTTGTGTTTATCTAAGTCATCAGCCTTGTTTTATTTGTAGAATATTTTATGTTTTATTGGCCCCAAAGCCAACATGACACCCCCAGACAATACGGACACTAAGCAGCTGCATAGGTCCCCTATCTCTTGATCAGGCTCTGCCCACCGCTATCATTATCTAACTGTTTACATTAATGGCTACTGGTTTCAGTATCTAACAGTTTACATGACATTCTCTACATTAATACCTACCACTGTCAGTTTTAGGAAACACATGATAACACAACATTTTATTCTAGCAACTTTCTAAGATTATACAAGCAATGTTTAAAATGTGTCCCCAGTTTTGGGCCTTTGTCCCCTCCCCCAATAAATTTTGGCTTTTTCCTGATTTTTTTGTGCTGCACAGTTCTTCAGGGAAAGAGAAGTTTAGTGCTGCTTATGCCAAGTATACTTGCATTATTAGTAGCACAATGGGTAGTATACTTGCTTTTGATGCTGAAGGCTGTGGTTTCTACTCCCACAGTATGTAGATGGATTGGTGATACTGTATTGTTGTACTTTTAAAGGAGGTGGATGCTGCAGTCCTGAGAATGTCCTCCTTTGGTGGAGATACCTAGTAACTATGAACCTGTTATCAGTTTGCCATCCATTCCCTATTGAAGTATTACTAGCTTATCATTTTTTTAATGTAAAATAGGCAATTTATTCTTCAAGGGCAACAGGCAATTTACTTGTAGATGAAACAATGAAATATAAAGTTGTTTGCTAGCAGCAACCTCTTCATTAGTTACAGATCTCTTTAATGTGGAATTATTTAGATGACTTTTACTTCTGCAGATGTTGTGCATATTTATATACTGGTGGATTGTATAAGTTTGAGTAGACTTATGGTGGAAATATTCTGAACTGGCCAGTTTTGTCATTATTGGTTCATGCATTTTGTTTCATTGCTTACTGGAAAAAAGGTCAAAACAATACATTTAAAATGCGCTCTGCTCTGGGGCTATATTTTGGTTGCCTGTTCTTCAGTTTGCATTTGAAAGTTGGTATCCCACAATTCCATTGGAGTGGGTGGGATTACATAATTATGCATGCAGATTTTATGTTAATCAGTGTACAGATTTATGCCTATTTTTCATGGGCCTTTGTCCAGATTTTTGATGAGTCCAGGTTGACAGGTATGTTTTGTGTGTGTGTTTGTGTGTGTGTGTGTGTGTGTGTGTGTGTGTGTGTGTGTGTGTGTGTGTGTGTGTGTGTGTGTGTGTGTGTGTGTGTGTGTGTGTGTGTGTGTGTGTGTAAGTATATATATATATATATATATATATATATATATATGGGTCTACTTTGAAACATCTAAAATTTCATAACATCTAACACTACAAATCACAAGAAAATAACATCCCCTCCACATATAATGAAACCAAACTACCAAACGCACTTTTTACTACATTTCTGCAGGGGAGCAAGCCCCACTGCTCCCCCCCAACCCCCTTAATTAAATATACCAACTCCAAGATCACAGTACAGTAGGAAAAAGTTAATTTCCTAACCCCACTCTATCAAGCCCCCTGCAGAAATGTAGTAAAAAGTGTGTTTGGCAGTTTGGTGTCATTATATGTCGTTATATGTGGAGGGAATGTTATTTTCATGTGATTTGTACTGTTAGATGTTTTGAAATTCAATGTTATGGGTTTTAGATGTTTTGTGTTTTAGATGTTTTGAAGGGGACCTGTATATGTATATATATATATATATATATATATATATATATATATATATATATATAGCCATCATCAACTCCTTTTTTCCATTTTCCACATGGGGTCGGGGTGTCACTTCAACAGTGATAATCATCTCGAGCCAAGGTTTATATCGCCAGGTGGCTAGCCCTGCCGTGGTAGTTCATCAATACCACTCACTCACACACATACTTGTACTTATGGCCAGTTTAGAGTGTCCAGTCCACCTGCTGCATGTCATTGGAATGTGGAAGGAAACCAGAGCAGCCAGAGGAAACTCACGTGACCTTGGGGAGGATATGCAGACTCCACACAGAAGGCACCCCAGCCGAGAATCGAACCGAAGAACCTCTTGCTGTGCATAAAACTGCAGTTCACCAAACAGTACTTGACCTACCCTTAGGGCCGTGATGTAACTGAGCACATAGTGTAAGCAAAATGGCTTGCTTGTAAGCAAATCTATTATGTGAACACACATGGATAGCATATATGAAGTAAGGGCAAGATGATTACAAGAACTGAGGTGCAGGGGATGTTAAATGGGAAGAATGTACACAGAATACAATGTTAATAGTGAAAACATAAGTAGGAGGGGAGGGTAAATGGAGAAATTGTACTAAGTTAATGCAGTCAAATGGGATTATGACACAATGTAACATTTGAAACATAAATACTTCCATATTAATGTAATAATAATTAATCCTGTTCACAATTTTTGACAACGGATGTGAGAGGGACACAATGCAACATTGTTACAAAGTGGAGTAAATATGATTTTAATGTTGACAACATGCTGAGTTGAGTTAACTGTTAGCAAAAACAGTGGGTACATTAGGGGCTATTCACACAGACCGCAATTATTGAATATGACATGTATATGCAGGAAATGTATCTGAAATAACTAACTGTAGTGTTGTATTCTTCATTTCATTATGTGCAAACAAGATGAAATGAGCCATCAGAAAGGGCCATGTTATGCCATATGTTGTCATTTAGCAATGATAGACAGGGGCTATAGTACTTTTAAACATGTATTAGACAAGCATGTGTTTTATATTAATGTATATCCTAAACAGTAATACAACAACATTCAAAATACACATTTGACTAATGAAAGCACACATCTGATGACATTCCAGTAGTTCAAGGTCTCTGTTCATAAATGTAGTGAATCTATTACATGATTACACTGGGCATGCTCACAAGAAATTTCAGCAAATATTGCCATTACTGCATGCGTACAATTCAAACACAGTAGAAAGTGTAAAAAAAATCACTGCTTTATTAATACAACTTGATGATAAGTGCTTTCATTCAATAAATTAACTTCATCAGACCATCTAGTTCAATTCAAAGAATTAATTTACAACAACCCTTCCATGTCATATGATCAACTCTCTTTAATGCATTAACCCTTTCCTTTTTAAAACAACCTAAAATTTTCACGATCATTAAACAGGCATTCAACTTCAACTGCCAACAGTATTCCTTCCAATCTAATTCATCCTCAGCATCCTATCTTGTATTGAACCCAACCACATAATCTAAAACAGTGAATTTAAAAATAGTGGGTCCTATTAATTCAGGATGAACCCCATTAGCATGCTTGGCTAAAGCATTTGTAAAATTGTTTTTCTCTATTGCTCTGACATGTTCATAAACCCTAAAATGTAGATCTGTCACAGTTCTGCCTACATAAAAGGCAGCACAATATTGGTACAATGCAATATACACTATAAACCTAGATTTACAATCATATTTACAATGTAACACCACTACATAATTCCTAGCTTCTATCTCTACCCTCTCTCCCTCTAAAATATACTTACAGTAATTACAAGAATTACATT
Source organism: Protopterus annectens (assembly GCF_019279795.1). Lineage (NCBI taxonomy): Eukaryota > Metazoa > Chordata > Ceratodontiformes > Protopteridae > Protopterus > Protopterus annectens. The sequence goes on along the minus strand of NC_056745.1, from coordinate 1,024,023,245 downwards.
TAAACATCCCACTCATATCACATTTCTCTTTAGTACTCTTATAAACATGCTCCTTTAAAGTCTTACCCTGTTTAGAAACAAAAACAGGACTATCTCCTATTATTTCTTTCAATCCTTGTACTTTCATTAAAAACTTCTAATTATTCTTAATAATCTCCTTAATATTGTACTCATCCACCAAATTCTCAATTGAACATGCCAAAGAAAAATTCCTACTATCTTTCACTATAGGGGCCACATGATTGGACTTTCTACTCCTTACTGTATTTTTCATAACATCATTAAGTAATGGGGCAGGATACCCTCTAGCACTAAATTTTCTCTTTATAACCTCACATTCCTCAATAAAATAATTAAAATTATATGTTAACATTTAACCTATCAAACTGACTCTTCACAATATTATTTTTCAAATCTCTCTTATGCATACTACTATAATGCAAATAACTATTACTTTGCACTGATTTTTATATATTCTAACATTCATAATGTTGGCATTTTTATACATTAAGTCCATGAAATTAATGTTTTTACTATCTACTGTAAAATTAAACTTCAAATAATCAGACACATTATTCATACAATTCATAAAATCATTCAGTACTTCAGTAGGCCCACTCCACACAAAAAGATCATCTATAAAATGCATATATGCAATAATATACTTACAAAACACAGATTTATAAATAAATTATTTTTCCCAGCCTGACATAAAAACATTGGCGTAATTTGGGGCCATAGCAGCTCCTATAGCTACGCCATTCTTTTGGGTATAAATAACCCCATCAAAAACAAAAAAATTATAGGTAAGAATAACATACAAAAGCTGTCAACAATCTTACTCTATCATCAGAAAAAAATTAGATTCATGCATTTCTCTATTTACTATTTCAAGTCCCTCCCCATTAGGAATCACAGTATATAAAGATACCACATCTGCTGTAACCAGTAACGTATTATCATCTACTGCAATTCCATTAATGAAGGAACTGAAATCAAAAGAGTCCTTAATAAATGACTCACTCTTGCCAACCAACATTTGTAAAAACGTATCTGCATAAACAGCCATGGATTCAGTTTTACTACCTATGCAAAACAATATTGGCCTGAAGCTCCGTGCATCTATATTTTTGTGCACTTTTGGAAGCCCAAAAATCTACTCATTTTTGAACTCTAAATCCTGCAATAATCTGCTATTTCACAGGAAATTAAATTATCTATCTTCCACTCCTCTATTAAAGCATCAATCATATTGTAAGCATTAACAACTTCAGGCCAACTAGTTCTAACATAAAAATTGACATCATTCAACATTTTATGCAAACTATCACAGTAAAAATTATAATCCATGACCATAACAGCATTGCTTTTAACAGCTTTTGTAATGTAAATATTTACATTATTTTTCAAATCATACAAAGCTTTCCTTTCATCAAAATCCAAGTTATAATAAGCACGCTTATTCTTATTACTTAACAACATTCTAACTTCATTTTCACAGGTTTACAAAAAAACTTCTAACTCTGGTTTAAGGGCGGGGTTAAATAGGCTGGACTTTTTAAAACAAACGCAATCAACATACTTTTGTTCAGTGCCTCTTTCAGAAAAAAAATGTTAGTGATTTTATCGCCTTTAGAAAAAAAACATTTCAAATTTAATTTGCGAACATATTCTCTTAATGAATTAATGGAGAACACTAAGTCCGCCTGACCAGATGGAACAAATGCAAGTCCTTTACTCAGCACTTTTATCTGCTCAAAAAGACACCACCACATTAGATAAATTAATTATCTTAAAACAATCAGTCACAGTACCTTGTGCTAAACTCACAGGTCTGACACCATTCAAAACCTGTTTTGCATGTAATTTGCTTTCCAATGCTGATTCCCTTGAAATTGAAACTTTCTACCCCAAAACTTTTTTTGTCTCCACAGACCTTGTGTAGCTACCTGCACCCAAGTTCTTGTTCCAAAGCTTTCATCCTGATATACTTTGACCCTTTAAAAACATTCGCCAGCTTTGAATTGCTGAACTGCTGGAGTGGGGTGACCGTTGATATCATGGCAGCACTTCCGGAGCTGTTCCTCATTCTTTTGGCTGCCCTACCATTTGTATCACTAGAAAAGCTTTCTCTATTATCATTTTTATTTTCATTTCCCTTGACTACATTTTCCAACTGACTTGCAGTCATAGAACGTTCTGAAACAGAACATGCTGGAGGGACAGATTCATAAATCAGAGACTGCCCATGCTAGGGAATATACTTCACACATATGTCAAACAGAGAACTTCACTGGCCATCTTCAAGAGAAACCTTGATGAGTGGATGGGAAATAGAAAATCCCCCCCAGGGATCACTCCAGTGGCTCTACTCGACAGAGACACTGGGAACTAAGGTCAGGTGGCACAATGTCAGGGTAATCCTATGGGCTAGGTTTGTAAAGGCTCCAGCGCCATTAGCCTAGTACACTCCTATGAACCTATGAACACCGAAGGCAGTTTTACCTACAAAATCATTTTTCTCTCTTACGAATTTTTTTCATTTTTTTTTGCGCTGAAAAAATTCCTCTGCTGACATTTTGGCAAACACCCTGTCCATTCTTGCTTCAAAAGTGTCCTAAGACAGGCTCAATCAGATTTTATGATGATCTTGCATAATGCCATATAGTACAAAATGTTATATAAGTCCTCATGTCCTATAAGTGTGAAGAAAATTACTGTAATACATAATTGTTTGGAGGAAGACATGCAATACTGTCCATTCTTGTTTGTAAATTAGGTGATGCCTGTGAACAATCAATAACATACTCATCATTTGCATCTTGGCAAACTTAAACACATGTCAGGACAGGTATTAGAAAGATTCGTATCAATTTGTGACACCACAGAAATAGGTATAATGTGTGTGCCATGATGAGCACACTTGAAGGGCTTACAGCACTTCCTTATTGTAATGGGTATGGATTCCCTATCTTGGAGGGTGATGCTTAAAAATGTTACCTTCTGACTGCCATAAATGCTTTCTTTGTCTAAGTCACTCCTATCTGACACAGTTATGTGACAGACAGATATTACCAGATTCAAAGCCCTACCTATCATACTACACACTCTACAAAGCTGTGTATTGAATGCATCATAGCAATGGATCTTCTCACAAATAAATTCAGTTGTGTGAAGTAATAAATGACATTTTAGGATAATTTTTGCAGTATGATTTTGTCAGAATAATGACAAGGAGGTAACTATGTAATGTTCACACTACTATGAGCAGTGCAATATCAATGTGTCTTGGTCAAGGAAGCTGTTTCTGTTGTTTTGTATAACAAAAACACAGTTTTAGAATTGAACCACACTCTATCTGTGCAGATATGCTATACACTTCATAATCAATGTATGTCCCACAGGAGCAGTCATTCCACAATATTCATAGAACAACTGTTTCACTGGCAAGATTAGTTTATGTTTCTTTTTCCAAATTAAAAATTGAGAATACTAAATTAATGCAGTGTTCTTTGTGTAATATCAGCACATTTTATAATGTTGTCCATTTCTAGAATTGAACAGCAAGCTATATAGGTCCACTGACTAACAACAAGCATATGAATCACATGCATCACAGTGGAAATCTTAACACAGCTCTGAGACTCCACCTATATGAATTCATGTACATCATCTGACCGTGTTGCAACCAATTTGTATGAGGTACAACAGATGAAGACTCTTTTCCAAGTGTAATTATATATATATATATATATATATATATATATATATATATATATATATATTATAACAGCTGTGGATGTCATTCATGTATAATAACATAAGGACACACAATGCTTAGAGTCACTTAGTGTGAGTCTTGAACACCTGACTATGTGACAACAGAAGTTACATGATATCATGAAGAATGAACATGCTGCACTGCAATTGTTGATAAAATGGTGAGATATTTGGGTATTTGAAGCCATGACATCATGTCATTACTGCAAGAAGGTATGCGTGCCTGTAATTTCTTTAAAAGACTGCTGCTCTATTATATCTATTTCTCACACAATATTGCCTGCTGCTAGGTATACTCAAACACACATAAAAGATAATGGAGTTGTCACTGTGACAGGAGAATGACAATCATGTACAATGTGTGGATAATCATGGATTAAAACACATGCCTTACCAAGGCAACAGCATACAGAACATTGTCTTATTACCTCATGCCACAGAAAAAGCTTTTGTAGTTCTCTTGGGAAAGCCAAATGTCATACAATGGCATTATCATTCTCCAGTAAAGCACTTCTGTGTGAAATATGAGCAGACATTCTTGTAATATGAATCCCCAGTTATACATGTACACAGCAGATAGTTGGGTGACATTGTTACTTACATGCACATTCACAGTCATACTAGCATAAATGAGTCTAAGGTAATGGCTGTATTTGAACTGATTATGTAAAATCATAAAATACAGAACACTACCTGGATCACACATACCACACAAGATGTTGGTTTACAGATGTGACAGTGTACATTTGAATGGATGACATCACCATTGTTTAAGATAGTGCTGTTCTAAAAAGGTGACTGAAAAGCTAGTAACAACACCTAGATGAATATGCTATATGTGGTAGAAGACTTCTCTACACAGCACTACCAACAAACAATAGGAGTATAGCTGAACACAAGTCAAGCCAGGCATATAGAATCTCTAATAAACCATAAAGAATGACCGATCCACCATTCCAAGAATAAAGTCTAATATTTAATAAACATCCTGAACACACTGAAAAATGGTTAAGCATTTTCATCCCAGTTATATCCAGGACTTCATCAGAACTGAATGCAACAATACATACAAGCATGTAAATAGTACAATGGCACCAGGTTTGTTTGTGCTACAGAAGGCAGCCCAAATTAAGATTTTCACTTTTTTCCTTAGGAATTAAAACATGTTTACACATTGCCAGGCAGAAAGCAAATGCAAAAGGTATTAAAAAAATAAAAAATGGCATTGTATTTATTGCAAAGTAACATATTATATATATATATATATATATATATATATAGGAGCAAAGCTGTTATAGCATTAGCATGACAGAGTCATCCTTTTCACATTGGATTCCAACATCACAAGTAGCATTTAGGTTACACATAATCAGGATTTCATGTAATAGCAATTGTTCTGAAAGAGGACAGACAGAGAATGACAAGAGGTTATTCTTGTCACAGTACATGCAATTACTCATAACATCAAAATTTACAATATATTGTATAATGGCCATGATAAATATTGCTGAGATGTGGACAAGTTCTCCAACAAATATGACACATATATCCACATTGCTCCTGTTACTGCTTTGTGTTAGTGCACTGTACAAAATGTCATATGTCACAACATCCATAGCACATATTGTTATTAATAATGAGAAGATATGAGTTTACAAGAGCACAATTCACAGAGATTGCAGGTAGGATATGTTTTATTTATTGCACTTTAACCTGTTCATTTCATATACACCATTGTCAATATTTATTCAGAATCCAGTCATAAAAAGTATCTGTAAACTGGATTTGAGCCCTGCAATATGTAGCCTCTTTCTCTAAAGTCACTCCACTTATACCTTGTGCCCAGAGATACTTTGCTGACAGGTGGAATTTCTTCACTCAGTACTGTCCAGAGTGCTGAGGAAAGCATAATGGCACCAGTCTCAATTGTGCTACTGATGGCATTTAATTTTTTTTTCAGTTTTTACCTTAGGAAGTGTACTGTTGCTCATTGCTAGGGAATACTGGAAGTCAAGAGTGCACAAGGCAAAATGACATACAAAGGATGAAGGAAAAAATATATAAAGTAAAGGAAATATTATGAAACATTTATTTAAAATGCACATTTCTGATGTTACCTTTACTGTGTTGTATTTCAAAATGAACATATGCTACTTAAACAGCAGTACATTCACACAAACGGCACGTTCTCTGTATATGAACTATCAAACCAGTGAATTAACAGTACATAATTGAGATCACTATAATTATTTGTCATACACAGAGACATATAAGTAGAAGAAGATAAAGTAGAGTACCTAGAAGGAAGATGCATGATGGTAGCAATTCACATTAAAACTGCAACAGAAACAAGCCCAGAAAGCTATCATCTGTAGTTTACTAGCACATGAGTGGATGAATGTGATCTTAGCAACAGTTAATCCATTTCCTCACAGACTGTAAAATAAATATTTGCAACACTGCAGCTGTTTTCTTCTCATTATTTTATGAGCAGTGTTCTCTTTTCCATGACTTTCTAACAATAATGCTATCTCCTTTACATTGCTGTTGATATGCGTTTAAGTGAGTGAAAATAATGTTCATCTTTAGATTTGCAGAAAAAAAGTGTTACACAGAGACAAAGTGTAGTCATAAACAATTCATAAAAATGTTAGGAATACTGTGCTCCTAACTCAGTCAATGTAATCTTAGAATTTAGTGCTACTGCTCTTCTCCCTGACACATTCTCAATAATTGTACATCAAAGAGGATAGGCTGTGAAACATTGATTGTTCCTACAGTAATCATTTAGACTTGCAACCCTTAGGAAATAGCCCTTCTCAGTGCTCCTCCTTGCATGGATATGGTATGCACATGCAATTGTGTATGTCCTTACACAATGTTTACATTCCCTGCACTTAGTGCAGATTTTGAAATTCATGAATGCTAATGAGTTCACACCTCTTTTGCATATTCACAATGCTCAGAGGGCTGAATCTGCACATAGGCACCTTAACCATAGGTCAAGGGGGGATGAGTGCCCTCCCACTTTTACAGCTGCAGGTTCTTCACTCTGCAGTACAAGTGTCTTCTCCTTTAACAAAGACCTTGTGTCTATGGCATAAATGTATGCCAACACAGATGTCAATACATTCTGCACTTGTGTGCAGAAAATAAGCTAGCAGTTCTATCAAAAGAGAAGGTACCTGTGTGTGTGTGTGTGCGTGTGTGTGTGTGTGTGTGTGTGTGTGTGTGTGTGTGTGTGTGTGTGTGTGTGTGTGTGTGTGTGTGTGTTTGTGAGTTTGCATATGTGTGTGCACGTGGCCATTTGGTTGAGAAAGAAGGTGTGTCTGTGTGTAATTTAATATCATTTGTTTCTGTATGAGAAAGTCTGTGTGTGTGTGTGTGTGTGTGTGTGTGTGTGTGTGTGTGTGTGTGTGTGTGTGTGTGTGTGTGTGTGTGTGTGTGTGTGTGACAGCTTATATAGATTTCCACTGGGAGTTGACATCTATCTTGCAAACATGATCTTTCTGAATCCACTTTAAATGTTAAACATTTTCATTGGCACCTTTCCCTGCAAGAAGTCCAATGACAATTTCATTTATAGTACCAGTTACAACTTTCAGCCGCTTTTTCTTACCTAATAATCAAGGACAAATATAAAAATAATCAATGACATTTCATACAAGCTGGTAATGTTCTTGTCATTTATAACAGCTGATAAATATTTGAAACATGTTAACTTGAATTTCCTGACAAACTGGTAGTCTGCATTTATAACATCTGCCATAATTCTACTCCTTTACATTTAACCACAAAATCACTAATTTTACTCAGAAACACTAACCGTCTCAAATAGCTGAAAATAAACAGTAACATATCATTAAATAGTTCTACCCAAAAACGTTTTTTCTACTTAAGACCTTTTTTATTGGTCACTAATGAAAGATTCAGCATCCATCAAATGTTTATTCTGCATACTAAATACTGAGTTTATAGTACTACTTCAAAAATAGTAAAAGTTTAATTGCAGGTTGCAATAAATGTAGCAGTACAGTAAAGTTCAATGGAAAAAGGGGTCTAAATGAAATTTTCCAACAAGCCATTTAACCCCTGCTATCGAGCTCCAGAACATCCAACAATTTTCTTGGTAGTCTGTATTCAGCAGGTTCTTCCTTAAGCTATTACAATTTCTGACGTTTAGTGTGAAAGGGAGGAGCAATGACATATTTAGGGCCATGTTAGCCCCATCTTATAGGAGTGTGAGGATTTTGTTTTGCTGTTTTTTCTTTGTATTTTCGTTCCAATCATCGTAAAATTGTGAATTTGCAATATAACAGGGGAATTATACTTGTTAAACAATGCTATGGATAACTTTTAGTGGCATTTTAGTAAACTAAACTGCAAATTAAACCGAATTATTCTGTCGGCTTTATAACTAATACCAATAACTATACCAAGCCCCAAATTCATCCTTTTGTTTTTCCTTGTTGTTCATTTGTTGCAACTTTTCAGATAGATTGATAGCAGAGTGCTGAAGTAAATGATCCTTTGAGTCTCATTTGCTTTCCTTATGTCCATTGGTATAATAAACCAATTTAAGGAAAATACTGTCCCTAAAGCCCCCATCCCCTGTAGCTTATAGGGTAGCATTGACTATTGTGTAGCAGCCTAGCACTTAGCCTTGGTACCCAGTTGTTAATGACAACTAGTAGGACTTGTGATATACATTCTGGGCAAGGGTGGATAACTGCCTTATTTACAAACTGGTTGAGGTTAATGATGCATCTGTTTGTTGGAATGGGGGCAACTTGCAAGATTGCTATTCCTATTTCCTGCCTGCTGAGCAGTGAGCATACCACTCTGCTGATTTTCACGAGTTTGTCATGTCGAGTGGAAACGTAACCGTTGGGCAGAGCAGTGTGCATCATAGGACTGGGTCACAACCATTATTTTCCCAAGAAGAAGAACAAGTTTCTAGCGTACAGCGCAATGGAACTAGTTCACAGAACATTGATGATGGAACTAACAGGAGCAGCGACTCTCCAATTGATTTAACTACTTTGGTAAACATGCTTTTGACTAAAGTGGATAATCTTTCTCAACAAGTCCAGGAATGTGTTACCAGGAACAGTCTGAGTCATCAGACAGTTCCTGTGGGGAATACTAGCACTGTTACATCGAACATCATGGCAACAGGATCTATTCAAGAAAGCTTCAACTAGAGGTTTCATACCTCCAAGAATGCATCAACTTAAAAATCATTCCTAAAGGGTTACGCCAGTGGCGTTACCCTGCAGGACTGATTAATAATTCTGTTTTCCACCAAGAATTACTAGGTTTATTTGACAAGCAAGGCATTGAATTTTTAAATTCTCTTATTAATTTCTATAACGTGGAATTAAGCACATTGCAGAATGATTTAACACAACTGGAAGCCTTTTTACAAGGTCATTCTGATTTCATAAGATACAAATATGACTATGCAAGGACCTTGTCAAGTATTGATGCAACTATTAATAAACTAGTGGCCAACAAGAAACGGAAAATTGATAGAGACATTAAAGAGTATAGCAACAAAAGGGCTTACCCCCCTCCCCCTTTGGGTCAATCAAATTTGTTGGGCACAAATGATAATCTTATTACTGATTCCCCTCCTCAGGTGGATCAGCAAGATGTTGATAATGCTGATATGCCACCAATTAGAAGGAGTGAGTGCATTAGGAATCAGAGCCACCACACAAACAATGCCAACATGAATATGGGCAACCACAACCAGAGTGATCAGGCCCGTAATGTAAATGGAAACAACCAGGGTTTTCACAGGTTGAGGGATGCCTCGACTCCTGGCACGAGCAACAACAACAACAACAACTCTATGTCCAACCACAGGGGGAGACCGCAGAGGAGGAGGAAGGGGAACCAGAGGAGGAGATAATCAACATAGAAGATAATGGTCCTACTATTCTAACTAGCCAACAAGGAGACTTCAAGATCTACAATTATACTGTACTAACAGTGGAACAAAACCTCATTGACTTTTTTTCCAGAGGTCTTACTTTTGTTCCTGATAGTAAATGTAATATAGTTAGTACTATTGTAGATCTGAAACTATATGTTCGTAAATTAAATTTGGCGTTCAGGCTAGGTAACACACCGTCCCTTCTGAACACTTATAGAGTTTCAAGTATTTTTAACCCCCCATTACACAGTTCCTTGAACATTTTTGAGAAAATATGTGAGATTGATTTAAGGTCAATGGTTGTACATCAGGCCATTTCTCACAATATGAAAACCAATATCTCTAAAGATGAGATAGCTTTCATATCTCTTCTCAATGAATGCAACATAAGGGTCATGTCACCAGACAAGGGAGGGGGTTTAGTTTTTATGGATGAATATCTTTATGACAGAAAATTGTTTGAACATTTAGAATCTGATACTTACTCGAAGTCTAGTCTTAACGAGATACATATGGCTTACAATAGAATTAAAGGAATTTTGGAAGATCTTTTTATCGAAGGGACGATTGACAGTGACATGTTACATTATCTAAATATGCCGGCACCAAAAATTCCCACTTTGTTTGGCACACCAAAAATTCACAAAGATCTAGAAAATCCCCCTTTTAGACCAATTGTAGATGGACGGGGTTCCATCACATATGCGTGTGCCAAACTAGTGGATCGCATTCTCAAACCCCTGTTAAAAACTGAGCCTCAAATTTGCAAGGACTCTTGGAGTTTCTTACAAGGTATAGATAAAATGGTTTTTAATCCAAATTGTACATTTTTAGTGGTGGACATCAAAGACTTGTACACAGTCATACCCCAGCATTTGGGTATTGAGTGGACAAGGGAATTTATGTTAAGGAAAAGGGTCCCCAACGATCAAATGAACCTTGTAGAAACATTATTGGAGTTAGTGTTGTTTAACAACTTCTTGACTTTTAAAGGTCAATTCTACCTCCAAAAGACGGGTATAGCTATGGGGTCACCCTGTGGATGCAGTTTTGCAAATAGTGTACTTGCACATTGGGAACATCAACATTTGTTTCAAAACAATTTGTATCAACAAAATGTCACTTGGTACAATAGGTACCAAGATGACATGTGCTTTTTTTGGAAAGGGCCAATAGACTTGATCCCTCAATTTATTGACAGTCTTTCAGAAATGACTAACTTCCTACAATTCACTTACTCGGTAGGGGAGAAAGAGATGTGTTTTTTATATGTCAAATTGAGCAAAGACATCTCTAATAACAAATTTAAATCAGAAATTTATAGAAAGCCTACCCATTCAAATTCCTTTCTCCACTTTTCAAGTTGTCATCCTTTTCACCAAAAGAAAAGTGTGGTGAAGGGACAATTTGTGAGGGCAGCAAGGATGGTATCTGATCAACAGGACTTTATCATTGAATGTGATAATCTAAGTGCAAAGTTTGCTATGAGGGGTTACCCAAACTCCTTAATTGAAGAAGTTAGGGAGGAGGTTGTCATCAAAAGAGACACAGGCCACTTTAGACCTCTATTAGGAGGGGGTACCATGCAAACTGCAGCAAAGTCATCAACTAGGGAGACACCACATTTTGATATCAACTTTATTTTCACTTATTGCATTGATTGTAATATCATTAGGGGTATCATAAATAAAAACTGGAACATCATTTTGGAAGACATAGTGTTGGCTAAGGCAATAGGTACCAAGCCAAATTTTGTCTATAGGAGAGGAGTCAATTTAAAGAATCTGGTACAAAAACCAGTTGCTAACTCAACAAGGACAAACACTGGTATGTCAAAATGTGGAATGTGCCCTCAGTGTAAACATATCTTGCCAGGTAATAAGGTACTCATTGGGGGGAAAACCTATTGCATTAATGGTAAATATAATTGTGAAAGTAAAAATGTGGTTTATGTGGCTCTATGTGTAAAATGTTTGGCATTTTACATAGGCAAGACAGAGAGGACATTGAGGAAAAGGGTATACGAACATATTTATGCCATAGGGAGAAATGATTTAACAAATGCTCTTGCCAGGCACATTTGTGAAGAGCCCGATCATTCTTTCTTATTTTCTGTCATCCAACAAGTTAGGATAGGCACCAGGGGGGGACCATGGCAACTTTGGTTGGAAGAGCAAGAACTATTATGGCAAATTAAAACACTTGCTCACCTCCCCCCAGGTTTGAATGAGTATGCATCAATAAAATGTATATTGAAATTAAAGGCATTGAATAGATGAATGTAATTGTTAATTTTATTAATTTTATAAATCTTATAAATCTTACAAGTTTGATATGTGGCTAGGGTAATTATATGTCTTGCTTTCAATGCAGTTTTAAGTTGCCATGATTTTACACATCAACATGCATTTATCATTTAGGTTATTTCTTAAATTATTTAGTTAGTTGTTTAGACATATTTTAGATTTTTGAGATATATTTAAACATGTTTTGGGTTTAAAGTGGATTATGAGTGCACTAAGTGCTTGGTTGAAGGGTCTTTTTGGAGAGTTCCGTTTAGTATAACATGGTTGGATAGATAATAAATATTCAAAATTGGAAAATTAATTTAACAATTTTATATATTATATATTTTTATTATATAAAATTGTTTGATTTTTAGAGTGCAATGATTTTATTTGCATTTTTATATGCATTTTATTTGTAGTTTATAACATATATGAAACATAAATTGTAAGGAATGCATTATATATTTTTATATATATATATTTTTATATATATATAATATATTTTAATATAGCATTTGTAGTGTATTTGCAGTATATTTTGGGAGTAAAAACAGTAGCCTTTCTTTAAAGTAATTAACATAATTAATGGCTTAATTATGGCTTATTACCTAATTATGGTTTGTATATTTTAAGAAGGCTTTGTGGTTGTATGAATTGTGTACGTCTGAAGAAGGTTGGGGTATTACCTCGACCGAAAGCGCTTGCAATAAAACAGTCCGTGCATCATCTGGTCATCTGCTTTGGTCGTTTCTACTATTTTTTTTGGATACCACTCTGCTGTACAAATTTTAGCAGAATTTCTAGATTTTTGCCTCATATTTTTGGTCTGTTTTTCATAAAATTCTGGTTTTCTGGCAAATCAGTGGCAAATCATTAAGTATTGAGGTTAGAAAATAATAACAGATGTTTGAGTTTCAGACTTCATACCCTTCATAAAACTCATGTTAATGCAAACCCTGTTATTCTATCAACTTATCAAGTTTGTAAGAGCAATATTTAAAAATTGTCCCTGTTTTGGGGCTTTGTGCCACATTTATTTATGGCTTTGCCCAGATTTCTTGCTCTAAGAGGTTTAGAGGTATGCCAAGCACCCATAATTTTAGTTATTAGGTACTTGTTTTGGGCAACTAGTTCCATTAAAATAATGTTGGTTGGCTGAGTGTAAGAGGCTGATGTTTCTATTGCTGTTTGTGAAATAGTAACAGGACGCGTATATAAACACCTTGGTAAAAAAAAAAGACGTTTTCAGAATCTAGCCTTTGTAATCCAATAGCATTTCGGTTAAATTAGTTTTGATAGTTATGTGGGTATTCAATACAAAAACTTTAAGGCTCGATGTTTTGTGCTGGGGTCCCTTTTGATTAGCGTTTTTGTTTCATTCTTAGTTGTAAGGGATTGTCTTGATTCAACAGTTTTGACCTAAAATAAAGGTAAGTTGGTAAATAAATATTATAATGTACTGGTGGGAAAAATACTATTATTTTTATTTTACTTATTTTGTTTTACTTATTTATTTTACGTTTGTTTACCGGGATAGTCCAACTGGAGACATGGCCATTTACATTGGAGGCTCGGGGAGTAAAGCTCCATACAAGCTACAAATAATAATCAAACATGTAGTACAAGTTACATATAGGAAATATTAGTCATAAGCATTTTTATAAAAAAGTAGGAAATGTAAAGTCAAAATTATTACAAAAATTACATTTTCAGGTTAATGGTAGGGATTCCTGAGTTTATGCATACCAGCAGAATTTTATGTCAGTAGCTAGAAGATTGATATGATATGCAGTAGGGGGGTTTATGTGATGCATGGGCATAGCCAAGAATTCACTAGGTGTTCTTTGAGAATTTTTTTAAACAGAGTAGTTGAAGGAGCAGAGGTTAGAGTAGGGGGAAGGTTGTTCCAGTTTCTGGCTATATTGTGGGAGAACAGAGCTTTACCTGCAGAGTTACTGGCTGAGGAGATGCAGAGGAGAGTTTTTTCAGAAGAGCAGAGGGGGTGATTTGATACGTACTGGGTGAGGAGTTGTTTTAGGGATGAGGTTTTGTTAGGATAATTCACAATATTGTAGACTAATACTAACTGGTGATAGTTAAGTAGTTGAGGAAGTTCTAACCATTTAAGCTCACATAATGCTTGACAGTGATAGGTTTTGAAGGTGGAGTTACTAGCAAATCTGGCAATTTTATTGTAGCATGATTCAAGCCTTTCAAGGTCTTGTTTTCTTGTGTGAGTAAGGATTGGAGCAGCTTATATAAGGGAGGACAATAGGTATGTTTGGGCTAGTGTAATACGTGCTTGATCAGATAGGAATTTTCTATGTCTGTATGGTGTATCCATTTTTTGTGAACCTTTGTGATTGTTTGTGATATGTGGACATCAAATAGTAATTTATTGTTAATTTCAACTCCTAGGAGTTTGGTGTGATCAGTGGGGGAGATGTTAGTACCATTTTTGGATGTGGTAGTGAAAGGTTGATGGGTAGATTTAATTCTGTTGGGAGGGAATATAAGTAATTTGGTCTTGTTGGGACTGAGGACGAGTTGGATCTGGGCAATCCAGTTTTCCACTGAGGTGAAGGATTCCTGAGTGAGTTTTTGTAGGGTAGTCAGTGATGGTGTGGAGCAGATCAGAGTTGAGTCATCTGCATATTGTATTAGTGTGGCATGTTGGGTGGAGGTATGAAGGTTGTTGGTAAATATGGAAAAGAGTAGTGGTCCTAATATTGAACCTTGTGGGACTCCTATAGTGGTTGGGAGTAGTGGAGATAGTTTGTTTAACCATTGGACAGATTGTTGTCTGTCTGTCTGATAGGTAGCTTTTAAACCAGGCGATAGTGGAAGAGGCAAAGGATAGGGAGGCCTTGAAGTCTAGCAGAATGGTGTGTGACACCATATCAAATGCCTTAGATAGGTCTAAGAATATTGCTTATACAAAGATGTCATTATTTCTGTGATGGTTAACTGTATTTGTGAAGGAGAGGAGAGCAGTAGTTGTGCTATTGTTGGAAGCCGTGTTGAGTGGGAGGGACGAGATTGTTAGAGTTTAGGAATTTCATAACTTGAGAGTGGATACACCTTTCTAGTATTTTAAATAAGGGGAGGGGGGTGGGATGGCTATGGATCAGTAGTTAGTGATATCGTAGGAGCTTCCGCCTTTATGAAGAGGGATGATATATGATACTTTCCATAGCTGTGGGATGTAGGTTTCCTGAATGGAGCTGTTAATAAGGATAGAAACAGGATAAGCTAGGGAGTCAGCTGCAATTTTTAGGACGTTTGCTGGTAAGCTATCTGCGGTAAAGATGGTAGGTTTAAGTTTTTGCAGCAGTTTTTTAATTGTAGTGGTAGGGACAGGTGAGACAGTGAAGGAGGGGATATTGTTGAGGGGTTGGTGGGGGTATAAGAAAGCTTGTTTTTGGTGAGTTGAGAAGATAAGGATAAGATGGTTTCAGTAAAGTGGTGGTTGAATTGGGAGGCAATGTATTTAGTGTCATTGTTGGTGGTGGGAGTAGGGATGGATGTTTTACCTGGGTAAAGTAGGGAGTTAATGGAATGCCAGAATTTTTGGGGGTCTCTTGTGTGTTTTTTTTGGATGTTAAAAAAGTAGTTTTATTTATCCAATTTGGTTTGTTTTTTTGCTTGATTTAGTTTATGGTAGGTTTGTTTGGATAGGTTTGTGTTATCTCTTTTCCGTGCATTCCATGCCTTATCTCTAGTTTTTAGTAGGGCATGTGTGTCCCTACTTAGCCATAGTGTGTAGTTTGATTTCACTTTGATTTTTCTTATTGGTGCGATTGAATTTAGGACTGTAATGAAAGTGTTGTTAAAGTGGTCCATGGCTTGGTCTAAGCTTAATGTTAGTAGTGGGTCCCATTTACAGTGTTTTAAGATGTGATTAAATTCCTGTATATTCAGTTTACTGTCATCTCTAACAAGTCTAAAAATTGTAGAGTTATTGAGGTTGGTGCGTTTTCATAGTAAGAATGTGGGGAGGTGGTCACTTAGGCTGTCTGGTAGATATCCAGTTTGATATTTTTGTTTGGAGCAGTTCACTAGTGTGTAATCTAAGACTGTTTTTTTTGTGGGATTTTTTGTCTACTCTAGTAGGTTCCTGGATGAGTTGGGTAATGCCATAGAGACTGATGTGATTTGTGGGGTTGTTGGAGTTACAAGTAACCAGTCTGTGTTTATGTCACCTAAAAGAATGGTTTCCTGGGGTAGTTTATTTGAGATCCATTGTAAGATCTCCTCTATGGTGGAGGTGTTATTGCCTGGGGGGATGTAACAACAGATGATATTGATTTTTTTTGGTGTTATTTATAAATAGAGTTGAGATAATAGTTTCAGCTTTTTGAAATGTAGGTATAGGGATTTCGAGGGGTTTTATGTTGCGTGTATTTTTAAACAGTATGGCGACTCCTCCTCCTTTCCTGCCTGTTCTATCCTGCCTTAGTATGTTATACCCTGGTGGGAGAATTTCTTCATTCTGGATGCTGGGTTTTAACCAAGTTTCAGTTATGGTTACTATGTCTGGGGAGTAATGGGTTATAAATGTATGTATATCTGGAAGTTTGTTAGTCATACTCCTGGAGTTGATGTCAATGATTAGTAGGTCTGGTTTTGCTTAGGTGGGAGTGGGGTATTGCTTGGCCCTGGGTTTGGGTTTATGTCTCCTGAGATGAGAAGTTGATTTGATTGTATCTGCTTTATTTTCTGAAAAAAAAAAACAAAAAAAAAATACTTGTTTCCCATCTTTCTAAGCTAGTATAGTCCAGTTTTCAGGTTAGTGCTGAATTCAGAGCTGTGTTACAAATCTCTGTGTTTGCCCATACCTTACTTGGATAGAAGGATTTTTCTCTGTTCACCTGTGAGAGAGGGGAGCTTTGTGCAGCCTGTCTGTCCCAGGAGGAGTAGTTTCAGCCCAGAAATTAGTAGTGTATTGGCCATTTTGGGCTAATTTCTATCTCTTTCATTTTCCTGCTATAAATATCACATTTGCCCAGTTTTTCATGCCAGGCAGCACTGGTAAGCTAGGGTATAACTATTCCCGGCTCCACAAAGTCTCCTCTTCAATTTTTCCCTTGGAACTAGACAAACGTTCAACTTAAGCATTCATTTCTCAGCCCGGCACTTGCTCAAAACTCATAGCAAGCACTTATAAATCCTAGCACTAGACCCTCCAATACTGTACAGAAGGATAAGGCTCTCTATTTAACCTTACCAGCCATTCAGTAAAACAGTTCACTGTACCTATCCAGGCATGTCCAAAGGGCTGTTTCATGTGTACTCTCCAGTCCATCTGGTGACCCCGGGCATTTTGAGGCAATGTTACAACTGCCTCATGTACACAGACAGCCCTCTCCTCCTACCACCAAACACTAATACATGTAAGAGATGCAATTATACAGCCAAACTGGAGGCTAAGCACTCTCAACCCAAGGCTGGATCAGACAGTCAAGAGAAGAAGGGAAATACTTGCATCACACCACCAGTCTCACATAGACCCATTAAACCAGCACCAGCAAAATACACACATAAATACATGAAAACATACTCGGTGGCTCTAAATAAAAATCTGCCAAAGCAACAGAGACCTCCAAAGCAGACATCCAAGCAACCTCCACCCCCCCAACACAAATCATGAAACACATACTTCACAAAACCAGTATGCCATGCAATCACAGCCCTTAAGGCAAAATAACATACCCAACATACTAGTAATAGGTGACTCTATAGTCAGGCACACTGATGTCCCACTCACTTGGCTGAATAAGGAGAAGGTTACTGTTAGCTGCCCGTCAGGTGCCAGGATCAGCCACATAAAACAAGCACTCAGGTCACTCCAAAACAAGTACAAATATGACTCTGTCATTGTCGATGTTGGTGTGAATGACCTGAGCCTTACCTCCCTGGACTACATGAATAGAGACATGGAAGAGCTCTCTGATCTTGTAGCCCAGGCTGGTATGACCCTGACTCTGAGTAGCATCCTGCCCTCACCAAGAATAATACCACAGTATAAAGAAAAAATGATCAGTTTCAACAATTGGCTAAGTTTCTGGTGTCATTCAAAGGGGATCCAGTGTCTATCCACCTGGGATGACATGCTCAACAAGCCATGCTGCTTTGCTAGAGACAGCTTGCACCTGTCACCCTTAGGCTTTCGAATACTGACCAAGGCTCTTGCCACCCACATAGTGCCTTTTTTAGGCAAGGCTCAAAAGACAAACCCACCACCATAAGTAGCACAAGTAACAAAAAACTGAGGGTAATGCTACTCAATGCCAGAAGTCTAAACCTCAAAATGCATGCACTTGAGGCACTCCTCAGTATGGAGAATATCGATATATGTGCAGTAACAGAAACCTGGTTTAAGACTCCAGAGAGCACCCCAGCACTACCAGGCTACAACTCATACCATACATTTTGGCCACAGAACCCAGACCAAAATACAAAAGGCGGGGCCATATCCATATTCATCAAGGATACTCACACCTCCAGGTTAGTGGCACAGCACGATGCTTCAGAGATCATCCACGTGCAATTAACAATGGGCAAAACTGCAATTCAAATTGTAGCTTGCTACAGATCACCCACCATGTCACAGGACCCCCATTCCGCATTTCTGGAAACACTGGGAATATAAAGGTCCTACCAAACACCCTAATATTGGGTGATTTCAGTTACCCAAACATTAATTGGGAGAACTACTCAAGTACTAACTCCCTTGCCCAACATTTCCTAGAATTTATAAACTCAAATGCCCTGGATCAACTGGTCAACACTCCCACCAGAGGTGACAACATATTGGACCTGGTCATCACCAACATGGGTGACCGGTGCTGCACACCGGAGGTCAACCCCTCACTGATTAGATCTGACCATAAATAAATCACTTTGGATATCCACATTCCGCCTCCACCCCCGGACAAGGAAACCACCGTGAAAAACTTTTCAAAAGCAAACTTCACGTTACTTAAGACCAAGGTGGAAAGTTTCAAAGCCCCCATGCTAAAGGATAACATTGCCCAATCTGCAAAATCCTTTACTAATGCATTCTACGGGTACCTACAAGAATGCATGGATCATGCTATCCCAAGCAAAACCAAGACTCACTCCTCAAGAAAAGGAAACCAGTCTGGTGGACTCCTGCCGTAAACAAGCTATACAATGGAAGGAGGAAACTAGTACAGAAAAGAGTAAAATCCCAAGAAGGGAAGACATCCTTGATCAGTATCAGGAAGAAACTACGATCCCTCATAAAATCATCCAAGGCGAGTTTCAAAAGAAAAATTGCCAAGTACTCCACAGATAGCCACAAGGCATTCTTTAGCTATGTCAAGAATCTAAGTGGCAATGCTCAGATCTGCTTGGAGTTAGTGTAGAATGATAAAAAATGCACTGAACTGACCGATATTGCCAACATCCTGGCAGACAGGTTCAGCACAAACTTCACCCCCCCTCTCACTCCCAAAACGGCCCATAACCATACCAGATGAATGTAGAGCTCCTGAAATCACAGACACTCAGGTTAAAACAGCCCTCTCCAAAGCCAAAAACGCAGCATCAGTGGGACCGGACAGTGTCCCAGGCTGTGTCCTACATGAGCTCAAAGACGAACTAACCCCTCACCTAAACACACTTTTCAAGCTCAGCCTCTCCACAGGTTACGTACCCATAGAGTGGTGCACAGCAATAGTTATTCCACTCCACAAAGGTGGAGCCACAACAGACCCCAGGAACTATTGCCCTATAAGCCTGACTAGCTTGGTCTGCAAAGATATGGAGCACATCATCATGGAACTCATTAACAGAGACTTTGGGAACCTCCAAACACTGGACCCTACCCAGTCCAGCTTTGTTAAGGGCAGATCATGCCTCCTAAACCTGGTGGACTTCTTTGAGACAGTTACCAAGGCTATAGACGAGGGAAAGGTGGTACACACAGCCTACCTAGACCTCACAAAGGCCTTTGACACCATTCCCCATTCTGGTATTATATACAAGCTCACCAGCCTGAACATAAACCCCTACGTCACAAGATGGGTTGCAAACTGGATCATGGACAGATCCCACATGGTAAGAGTTGCGGGATCTAGGTCTGACTCTAAACCGGTTACAAGTGGCATTCTCAGGGCTCAGTCCCAGGACCCCTCCTGTTCGGCATATACTTCTCAGATGTACAGGCAAGCACAGGAGGACTATGGCTGACCAAGTTCACAGACGACTGCAAACTAGGGGCTATAATTGACCCTCCGGCTGACACAGACATCCTCCAAAAGAGTCTCACTGAGACTGGTGTCAAATTCATGGCCTCAAGCTAAATGCCAAAAAGTGCATAGTCATCCCCTTTAGAGAAAACAAAGTACCCACAAACTACCACATAGGTGGTAGTCCCCTAAATACAGAAGACGTAATAAGGGATCTGGGGACTCAAGTAGATAGTAAACTCTCCTTTGATATCACATTGCCAAAGTGGTTAGAAAATCCTTCTACATGGCACACCTTATCACAAAAGGGTTTACATCCAGATCAAAAGAAGTCATTGTGCCCCTCTACTCATCACTCATCAGACCCATCATAGAGTACAATGCCCGATTTGGGATGTATCTTACAAGACACCTGCAACAGCTGGAAAGACCACAGAAATACCTCACCAAGAGGATCACTTTCCTCAAACAGATGCCCTATGCAGCTTGACTGAAGAAACTCCAGCTGTACTCGGTTGCATACTGCCTATTCAGAGGTGATATCTGCCTGACATACAAGGTCATGTCCAACCCAGAACTGATGGACATGCCCCACCTAAAGAAAAGCTTATCCCCTTGAGCCACACGCTCTAGGGATCCAAACCTCACCACAAGAATAAATAGGACGTGCTGGAGGGATAGATTCCTGTCACAGAGACTTCCTATGCTTTGGAATAAGATTCCAATCTACATTAGGCAGAGCTCCTCGCTAACACTCTTCAAGAGAAACCTTGAAGAGTGGATGGGAAACAGAAAGTTTACCCCGGGGATCACTTCAGTGGCTCTACTGGACAGAGGCACAGGGAACTAATCTAAGGGGATGGCGAAAGCCAACACATTCTGGCTAAGCTTATAAATGCCTTCAGGCAGATAGCTTAGTACCTACCTATGAACCTATGAACTTATTTGTTAATATGTGTTTTATTTGAAATGTATTTCTTTGTAGTACATATATGATAGTTTTGTGGTGTGGTTAATTGTTAATTGGATTCTGTATATGTGCAGCATTGAGCTATCTTTAAATATTGAGGCAGAAATTGGGAAGTGTATATGTATGTTTGGTTTAATATGAGTTTCATTTTATTTAAGTAATAGACAGAAATTTGTATAGAGTGGAGGGAGGGAAGTGGTGTTTGTAAATGTCCGGTTTGTGGAATGGTTGGGGGGTTGATTAGATGCTAGCGGAGTGGTAGTTTTTGTGTGTGAGAGTGTGGGGTTAGGGGGGATAGGCTGATTTGTTGGTGGGTGTGGTTTAGTAGGGATAAATGTAGAGGTACTTGGGGAGAGTGGGGAATGGGGGCAGGGTAGGGAGCGGAGTGAGCCTGAAGGGTGAACAGAGCGGGTTGGAGCCATGGAGTGGAGGAACAAGGAAAAACAATCAGTTTTATAGTGAGGTTGTGCACTGAAAAGTTTTAGCTTTTAGTAGGTATGTAGCACCCTCTGTGCAAATCTATGCCTAAAATAGTACAAATAACACTTTCAGCTTTATTTCTGTGGTTTGTCTCTTCTTGTTTTTCTTGTATGTGGAAGAGACTATTCTGTTCTGATGTTTGGGAATTGTACTAGATCTGAACTGGTGTAGCTGGATTTAGTTAGACTGGTGATGATGGACCCTACAACTGCAGCTATCAATTTAATAGGGAAATAATTATGCCCTATGATCTGCTGCCATCTAGTGGTGAAAAGGGGGGGGGTCCAGATAGGTTTGTTTTAAAACTAAGGATGCAGGAAAAGGAATCGGGGTGGATGGCCTCGGGGTAGGTCCTGGGGTGTGCTGGCCCTCTTACAATTAAATATACAAAGCAACACAGTTCTAATAAAATATGAATTAGCCAATTTGTAGGCTTTCACCTGCACTGTGAGGCTGAGTAAAGATATGTTTAGGTGGGCCAACGTTAGGGTACTGCTTGAGGATTCCCTTAGATTTAGCTTGTTAGTTTCAGGTGGGAGGGACAGCCCATCTATCAGAGCTAGGCTTCCAGGCTGAAAATAGAGAGGAGAGAAAAAAAAAGTTAAGACTGCTAGGTTTAAGGTTTGGATGAGAGGGAGAGCTGGAGGGGTAGGGTGTAAGTGAGGAGATGTGTAATGGTGCAGAGAACCATGCAGTTTAGCACAGTATCCCAAAACATATGCTCTACTATTCTGCTAGCACGCCAGGATAATCCCATGCAGTTCTGCCTTCCAGTGCTGTTCTACAAGACATTTACTGATAAAGGTTCACTACAACTGCATTGTCTTCTACTCCTTTTTCTAAAAAAGCAAACATTCACTTTCAAAAGCTTGCTAAAACAGCATTGCCATAAAGTTCAGCATCTACAATATAGTATTGATAAAATACAATGATCGGCCATCTTATTTCAGCTGCCAATTACGCAGTTAACAGGGCTAAATACAGTTTTGTAGCATTAAATGAAACTGTGTGTTTAGCTGCATCCATTTAAGGAAACTGCTGTGGTTTTTCAGCCTTCGGTTAATACAGTATTCTATTAAAGAATCACTTTCAGACCAGCGTGTTTGTATAACAGTATTCCTTTCAACATTAACTTTTAAACTAGCAATTTAGTTATTCTGTGCAGTCAGCATTACTGTACATTTACTATAAAAGGAATGCATTTTTAGCAAATGTAGTTAGCTTATGGAGTTAAGAAAAGCTAACTTGTATTGATTATATGGCTCTGAAAATCAATTTTACACAGTAAAGTAAACAGGATTTACATGACTAGAATGAAATCTTCCATTGTTCAATGTGCACATGGATAGAGAACTCGGTTAGCAGCGTTTTACAAAGCCATGATCCTATCAGTTTCTTGCATAGCAGAAATACCATCAAATATGTTAAAAAGTAGTTTGATTAAGTATTACTTCAACATAGTACAGCACAATAAAGCCAAAAAATCAATATAGTAACACTTACAGTCAGCACACCATGCGGTTGACCAAGGGGATGTCTTTTTTAGGGTGATATGCTTTTAAAAATGGCGCCATAATAGCTAGCCTATATTTAATAGTCTATACTGCAAATATGTAGTTAATTTTATACATCTGGATGATATGAAACAAACAGACATTTCTACAAGTTTTCACAGATAACAATTAGATTTAATGACAAAGTAACAATTACATTTGTTTTGGTGTGAGTATGACCCAGTTGTTTGGCATTTGGGAACTTGTGTGAACAGTGACCTAACTTTTGACTAGCATGTATCATAAGATAGTCTTTCTATATTGCACAGCTTATGAACAAATTGATTGTGATTACATCTAGAGATGTTATTGTCCTCTTTTACAAACACCTCATTAGGCCAATCATTTTGTATAATGGCCACTTTGGCATGTATCTGTCCAAACACATGCAATAACTGGAATGCTCACAGAGACACCTTACTAAAAAGATACAAGTCCTAAACAATAGGACTTCATGGACAGCTCAAAGCCTTATCACTATACTTGGTATCCTACAGAGTGCTAAGAGGTGACCTGTGTCTGACATACAAGGCATCCTCTGACCCAGTACTGATGGATCTATTAAACATTAGCAAGTCAGCTGGCATCAGAAATACTCAGTTCAGGTATCTAAACAGGATGTACCCCAGGATTGCCCCTCGTGCCAGTAATGGATAGAGGCAGTTCATAAATGCTGCATCCCTTACATAGGTCCCTTCCAATTATCTATAGTATGATCACAATTATTCTCACTAGGACTAATATACAATTATTAGCCATGGGACGGGGAAGACCAATCAGGAAATGTTAATTCAAGCACCAAAGTGAAATTAGCTAAGCTTAAAATGTCCTGTAAGTAAAGCTCTTTTTAGATCACTAAGTGCCCCTTTCACCTCAGCCCCCCCCCCCCCCCCCCCAGCCTTCAACAGCTTCCAGCACCTATGAATCTGCACTACATCAAAGTAATCTTGTAGGCAAGGAAATTGTAGCATGGTAGGGGAGACTTGATCCACAGAGCTACATGCTGCTGTTTGCTTGCAAAACTTGTTTCTAGTTTCACAACTGACTTTGTGCAAAGGTGTGTTGCTGTTTTTTTTTTTTAATAAAATGCTGCATTTCTGACTTACTGATGGATTGCATTTCACAAATAACTTAGGCATTTCAATCTGTACTGTGTTTTGCATTACTTTAAATGGGGTAGTTTATTTAACTCAGGGGAGGCTATTCTTTTCATTTATGAGTGTTGGTAAATGTGTCTACTCTTTCTTGTGTGTATTGGAAGTAGTATTGCATTTGTTATGTTTATTCCTCTACTTGTATGTGTTGTTTCACTTTTCTTTGTAATCTCAAGACTTGAGCTGATGCATGAAATTTCGTTTAGGCTACACATGTGTAGTTCTAAATGATAATAAAATTTGCTTTGACTTTAACAATAAACCTTGCTTACTGACACAAAGACGTTGCTTTACTGTCTCATTGTTATTCCCTTGCTGGTGGCAAAGGCATGTATACCAGTTATTTTTCCATTACAAATGTTTGTAAAGAATGTAACATGACATTATGGAAAATTTTCTATGCCCATGTAACCAGTTATTGCAGAAGAGTGTTGTATCACTTAGCAGCAAGATCAGGGATTTGATGTTTGTAGTCCACAAAATGAGTTAAGCCTGTGATATATAACTGACCACCCTTCCAACAAGTGGATATCTGGCCATAGTTTTAGCCATTTGTAATGTAAAGGTGTGAATTGCTTTTGCTAATTCTGCAATGTACTGCACAGTTACACGTGTTGCCCACTTGTACACTTGATTTTTATTTCATTTGCTTTTTTTGATGGGGGGGGGGGTCTGTATGTACTTGTGTGTACTAATATGGATCTTTAATTTTTAATACTAATTTAATTGAAATGATTTTGTACATGATGGATGCATACTAATATGATATTTTTGATTCTGTTCACAAGATCTTGAAAACATGTATTTGTTTTGTAAATGTTTGTTGACTGTTTGCTTTGAAATATTTTGTAAATAATGTTTTTGACCATTTTTATTTTGAATTTTCAAATACGTACTTATATCTTTGTTTTAGAGTTTTTCTCCCCAGGCCTCAGCTGAAAATGGGCATTTCATTTGCCAGATGGACTTTCCTGGTAAACAAAAGTAAATAAATGTATAAACAAATAAAATTCATACATACATATTTGTTTTGCTAACAATTGTCATCTTAATTGTGAATTTTATATTTCTTCTAATTTTCAGCTCCAACAGGGCTATGGCACCCAAGACGTCTGCATACTATAAAACACCGTACAGTAAAGCAGATAAGGAAGTCATCATCCTGGAATTATGTTGGCATGGCTCCTTCCTCTTAGAAAGAGGCAGTGGTAACAAATGCTCTCATGACCATATCTGAGGTCAGATGGTCAATTATGTAAATGGTGTAGGAGGCAATGGCCATACATATCAGAAAATCTGACATATGGCCAGTGGCATAATAGCATATGTGATATGTATGGCATGTGAAGCTGTCTGCTGACATATGCCTCTGAGGAGGGTCCTGCTAACAAACCACCAGGGGACTGAAAATGAGGAGTTCCTGTCCACTGTCAGAGATTCCTGACACATCAGCAGAGGGTTCACACAGAATTGTTGATGTTAGTTCTGACATGGAGGTTAACACCATTCTGTATACTGCAGAATGTCCAAGTATGCAATTCAATAATTTGTATTCCCTTCTTTGGTATTAGGCTTGCCTCATGTATGCCCACCACCACCCTTTGTCATTGATGATGACTGTGCCCTGCTTTTTGCACATTTTTCATGTACTTATGGTTGCATATATGTGTGTGAAAGTAAAATGCTTGATTCACATTGTTGGACAAAGTCCATAACTGAATATTGCAGATATCAGTCATACACTATTACTGACATTACTGTACACATGAGAGATGTCTCATCTTGAGAACATATAACTTCTTGCATATGAAACTAAGCAGTTATCTCTTTTTTCCCCACACTTACCTTGAGCCTCAGATGAAGGCAGAAGACATTGCACATTTTGACTCCTGTTTCCCTGTCTACCTGGTATTGCTCTACAATTTCTGTGTCATGCAGCCCATAATAAGTCAAATGGGGTATAAGCACACTTCTTCTTCTTTGCAGAGATCTAACAGCAGCAGCACTGTAATTTAAAGCCATATAGCATATATAGGTTAATGATGGCAACAAACAACCCAAAACATTTTTTTCTAGGTATAGTCATGGCTATAATCCAAAGAGTTTTGGATTTCTGGGCAAATGGTTATACTAAGTATACACAATTGCATCATAGGTTACTGAATAGCCCCACCATATTGGGTTGGCTAATTAGCATGTAATTCAGCTGCTTATGCTTTCATTCACATATTCTGATGTTTACCCTTCTTTTGAGGCTCTACACTAAAAGTGCAGAGCTGTTTAATCAATACTAAATAGCATGCTTTCATGTCTGCAAGGTGCATTGTGATGCATACATGATAATTGCACATAACGTAGACAATCATGAATCCTGCCTAGTGAGTTCTATGGTAATATTAAGTCCTACTTTTATTAACACATACTAAGAAGTCACAAATACACAGGACAATTCATAAAGACTCTTGTAGAATCACAAGATGACTACTATATACAGCAAAACATAAGATATACAATTAGCTTTCAAAAATGACACCAGTCATGGAAACAAATTCATATTAAATAAAGTACAGAAAATACTTATTTTTCCTGTCAGTCCATCTATCGCTAACTGTGAACTTAGGTTGGTCTCAAAGGCTGAAAGCAGCAACAGGGTGTTCTTTAAACAAGCCAGAAAATTGAAAGGAAAAATATGAATGTAACATGTATCATTAATAATGGAGTGATCACCCTTTCACAGGATATAGTGAATGTGTTTGCTGAATTGTTTTCTGCAGACATTACAGTAAGCAGAGAAATATGACAGAGTGCTACAAAGAAAGTGAAGTGAAATATTTGCCTTTTATAACTACATACAAGATAACTGCTGCCATAAGTGAAAAAGAAACTCAAGTTCCATGGGACCAGATGATATAAATTATTGCTTCTGGAATGAGCTTTTTTTCTGAACTCATACTGGTAATTTTAACCAATATGGTATTCAGGCATGTCCCTTACCTGACAAAATCTTGACAATATGTAATGATACCATTTAACAAGGTGGGGGGGGGGTGTCACATCAGACCCATATACACTTTGTCCATCAGCTTGAGCAGTATTGTATGTAAAATCATGCAAAGACAAGAGTCATAATGTAACTTATTCCGAATAACTTGGAAGCATACCTGTGTGGAATGGTTTGGATATCTTAAGCAGCGATCTCATCTCAATTCTCAGGTATCAGTGAAGTGCTGGCAGTAGGTGCTGTTTATCTTGTCCTTGATAAGGCTTTTGACACTATTCCACAAAAGAGAATAATTGACAAATCCAAAACATTAAATGCTAACTCATTATGTAACTCAGTGGGTAAAACACTGGTTATGCAACAAAGCACAACAGATCAAGATGATGGCTATATCCTGTCAAGGGTTACCAGTGGTGTCCTACAGGTGTCTATACTGGTACCACTTCTTTCTGAACAATTCTTTTCAAACATAAAGATCACAAAATGTGTTGCTGACTGCAAAGTAAACAAGATAATTACTCCAATAAAAGATACTGACGTTGTCTAAGATGCTCTACAAAATATACACGTTATTGTAATAATTACCTCACTTTGATGTCACTAAAAGTAGCATTACAAAGCTAGGCAAAAAAGATATCAATTGTGATTACAAAATCAATGGTAAAATGATTAAACCTGCTGCATCATTCAAGGTACAGGAACAATAGTAAACAGCAGTTTAAACCCTGAACACTGTGCAGCTGTTAAAAACAGAAGAGCATATCCTATAGCCCATCTAATTCTTAAGACATGACTATTCCCTCCTGAGAGACCACTATAAGATTTTATACCTCACTAATGCAAGCCATTGTTAAGAATATTGCTTTTTTATAGCCTTTGAACAAGCCACCTGAAAAGAATTGACACGGTATGATTTCTTCCTATAAGAATCTTATAACACCATAACATGACTGATTGATCAGTAATTGTTTGAATCTCACAGTAGGCGGTAGGCAAATATGATGCGTGGAATGGCTATTAACAGGTAGATTTGCTTCCAGGGCCTCAGCAAGGATAACATTCCAATAGAGAGATGCTATGGACCCACTTAGATAGTGTGGTAGGTTTTGTAGATAGCCCTGTGCAAGGAGATGCTCTTGTTTCACACTGGCACACAAATGGACAAAAATCACACTAAACTTTTGCAAGTTAATGGATAATTTTGTCAAGAGTGGGAAAAGCTGGCCTGTTTCTGCAATGTCCTTAGAAATACTTGCTGAGAGATGCCATTCACTTAGCTGATGTGCAATGCCCATTGCATTAGGAATGGCATAGGTAACTTAGTCCTATAGCCTGTCATGTTGTCATGGTGACTCAATGGCAACAATGTATATAATGCTGATGAGAATGACACCCTGCTTAAGCCAAGATTCATAAATGGAAAGAATATGTTGGAATCTAAGGATGATTTTAACCTCAACTAACTCTATAGTGTTGCCTCAAACTTGACTACAGATATGGTCAGGGTGAGAAAAGATGGAGAAGAGTCTTATAAGCCAAAGTTAAACAACAGACAGAATTTGTCTTAAGCTAATTAGAATGACTTTAGTTTGAATTAATATCACCAAACCAAACATGATTTATGAAAATGGATCAACTGGGTATTGCCTTTAAGCACTACAGTATTGAAAGTAAATTGGCCAACATCTGGAAATTAAAATTGGTATCAGATATATAAGTGTCTGGGTACAAGTGGGAATATTCTAGGGATGCTAACACATGTATCGTGAACATTTTCAGTGGTAAAATGTAGTATGCAGCATACAAAGAAATTGCTTAATAAAGAGGTTTCACTTAACACTAAGCAAAAAATATATATACCTATGAATTTATGTGGTGGCGTCCAGCTGATAGAACATGTAAAAGCAGAGTAGTGATGATGTGCAAAAATTAAAGGAAAAAGAAGAGAGCTGAAAGGTTAAGGAGCACCCTGCAAAACATGACATGGCTTAACCTGTGAAACAATGAACATGCATAACAAAAACGATAGTCAAAGAGGGAGAAGTGAGAGTAAAGCTGCGCTAGATGAGTGGTAGCCAAAGAATTAGGTCAAGGTTATACAATATGAAATCCTTTAAAATGCAAACACATAACATAGACCTGTGCTGCAAAACAGCATATAAAAACAGAAAACTGAAAACATTGCCCATGCATAGTGTAGCGTTAGTGTTCACTTAAAGTGGTCAGTATAATTTAATGCATGTGCTACACTGACAACACATATGCACACACATATGTATATCTATCTATATCTGTATCTATATATATATATATATATATATATATATATATATATATATATATATATATATAATTTCCAACCTAAGCAATAAAAGTAATGCTGTTGGCAAATGATCAAAAAAGAACAAAAAAGCAATGGTAGAGAGACAGATATAGATAGAGATATGTTCATTTATTGAAATACACAAACATCAAACCATAAGTGATCAATGCAGGCATTTTGAAAATCAACATACCAAAAAAACTGAGTAAATCAGGAAAAAAAAGACTGCAAAAGGAAAAAAAAAACAGTTTCCTTTTGAGATCTGATTATGAAAACCCAACCTCACATTGAAATATAATTTGTCTGAAGAGTGGTAGTGTTATGGAAAGGGTTTTTCTAAAGTAATATGCAGGGCTAGGGTTAGGGGCAGGGTTAAGGTTATCATGCATTAGTAAGGTGGCAAGGGAGAGGTGAAGCCCCCTTTCCATCCTTACTAATACATATTAACCCTAACCCTGCCCTTGTAGTAACCATATCCCTACATCTTACCTTAGAAAAACACTTTGTGTAACACTATTGTTATTCAGACAAAGTATGTATAAATTTAGTGGTAATGTTTAGTTGACTGATCAGAAGAGGAAACTGCTTCACTTTTCTATCAGTTATTCATGTGTTTTCAATAATGTG
Source organism: Protopterus annectens (assembly GCF_019279795.1). Lineage (NCBI taxonomy): Eukaryota > Metazoa > Chordata > Ceratodontiformes > Protopteridae > Protopterus > Protopterus annectens. The sequence continues at coordinate 1,023,992,912 of NC_056745.1, read as the reverse complement.
AGTTTCAATCAATGTTCAATTGCTTTGCATTTGGACATTAGTATATTTGATAAACTGACATACGCTCACGACTATAAAACACTTTATTGAACTGCATAAATATTGATGTAAACAACTTCAATGTCAGTGGTTCAAAACACATAAAAAAAAGAAAACTAAGTGATTAAAAAAGGAAACAAATAGTTTCCTTTTCCAATTGCTAAACCCAAATCCTTGCAATATATTAAGACTGAATTTTTCTGACTAGTGATACTGTTAAAAAAGATCATTGTTGAATGAATTCCTGACTGAGGATTGAACATAGCCATTAGGCTTTTTTTTGTTGCACTCGAAGGAGACAGCCAGAAACAAAAGCTGGTCCCCAAGACAAAAGCAAATGAAATAATAATTAAACCAAGTTTAAAAGAATTGTGAGAGGAAGGGTAATAGAACAAGTACTACCAAATGTTTCAGCAAAGTGTAAGGAATTTCTGAAAGTTGACTTATTAAATATGTTTGTTTGTGTCTTTCGGCTTTTCCCCGTTAGGGGTCGCCACAGCGGAACTCCGGTCCGCTAATGATTGGCAGTAGAGTTTTACGTGCTGGCTTGCTGGGCCTAACGCACAACCTTCAACGATGGAACACCCGTTCATGCATGACGCCACACAGAAGATGCTCTAACTGAGAATCGAACGGGCAACGTCTAACTGTGAGGCGACAACGCTACCGCAGCACCACGTACATAGTAAATATACTAGGTTGCTGAAAGAAACATATTCAGAAAATGTGGCATATATATATACTATTGTGCTCAAGAATGCTGGTGAAAGAAATTGCTTACAATGGGTATATGCAAATAAGCACTGTACTCATTTAGAATTTTTCAGATCTTAAGAAGTAGTTAATTGAATTTTACCTGAATAATTAAAGCCAGTGAATTATGAAGCTCTGTGGTTTCAAATTAATTATGACTTGAGGAAAGCTTTTGGAAATTCTTCGGTGTAAAAAAAACAGTCTTGGTAATATATGCAAAGTGTGGAAAATGAAGCATTAACTGATGAAAAAATCTTGGGAAATTTTTTGTTGTTTGTGTTTAAAAGCAATGGTGGAAAATGCCCTAATTATAGTTAACTGGCTTTTTGAAAAAAAATAAGTCAAACATTTCTGAACTGTGTGCATTAGAAAATGTTGACTGCACTGTGTACTCTATATTATACCCTATACAAAGGCCCAGACTCCAAAAGAGTTGCTCTCAGTGTAAGTCTGCCCTGATTCTGAAAGACCTGCTCTCAGTGTAAGTGACCTACTTTAACATAAGGCCTATCAATAAACAGGCTTATTAAGGGGACCCCGATTCCAAAACACCTGCTCAAAGCCTCCTCTCAGTGTAGGTGGTCTTTTGGAATGAGGGTCATTGTGTGAAGTGGAAATGGTTCACAAGCAAGAGGTGAAAAGGTATGGTGCTTCTAAAACACTTGAAAAGTACTAATTCAAGGATATAAACCCAGTAAAACATCTATATTTTTATGTTTTCCCTGAGACTATTCAAGAAAAAAAGGATCTTGTGGTTAATAGATTGACAAAAAGAGTCTACTCAGGAGGTCTGGCTACATTTAAATGATCTGTGAGTTTGAGAAAAGGAACTCATGAAAACAGAAATATTTGCAGTGGAAGAAAACTGAGAAATAAACTGTTGGATGGAAAGCTGGCAGCTTAAGATTGTGGGGAGAGGAATCTTTATCGGATGCTAAGTTTGAGCTCAGTATACTGCAGCAGTGAAAAAATCCTGCTTATATGAACCAGGTATTGTTTATTGCATTTGGGAATTGCTTGGCACTTAAAGCAAGTTTGGCAGACAGTTGGTAAATGTGCTTTTACATGTTGTTACTGAAATAAATTGTTTAAAAGAAACAGTATTTAGCCCAAGAGTTGTGCATGTGTAAGATCAAGCTTTTTGGAAAGTAAAAGCAGAAGAAAAAAATGTGGAGCCTATAAAACCTTATTACACATTGTAGAACTTTATACAGCACTGAATCGTACTAAGTTCGGTCTGAACCTACTTCACATTTGTAAAATGCAGATTATACAATGACTGGCCATTAACATTAAAAAACAAGCATGCTGATTCATCAGCCCAACCAGTGTGACCAATGTAAATCGAGCATATACAAATGGAAAAAAGTCTGGTCGCCCGGACTTTTTTCTATTACTGTATGCTATAACGTTTTGAGTTTTCTTTACCATAAAAAATAAATAAATAAAATTAGAAATCTGGACAGTCCAGAGATATGAGAGAGAGTGAGAGAGAGAGAGAGACAGCACAGAGAAAATACTAGGAAAAGTAGGTACGTTATTCAAAAACTAAAGAAACATGCCTGATTTTCCTTGTATTTTCTCCATCCTGTCTCTCTCTCTCTCTTTCTCTCTCTCTTGTACCTCTAAAGTGTCTGAATTTCAACATTATTAAAAAAAAACAAAAAAACTAGCAACAGAGATCTTCCTTTCTCCATTGCTTCCTTTCCAAAGCACTGATATACTGTGTAAGTGTGAGAACTTAAGTCCCATACACATGCACAGTATATCGAAAAAAGCTTCAGAATAGCCAATGAAAGAAAAAGAACACAGAGCTGTCATACAAAGACATTATTTAAGAAAAGTAAGTAATTTTTATCTTAAATAATGTCATTTTATAATAGTAATGACTGCCTCTGTGGTGTGGTATATTGAAGGTTTATCCATGGCTGGCTTTGTTTACTCACTCAGACTTTGCCCTCATGATTAAACCACACCAACCATGGGTAAATCTTCAATATACCAGACCTACATCATCAGATATTGCTATAAGAGTACATGACAAGCACAAATAAAAAGCAAGTCTTCCTAAATAGTAAATTCCTAATATTGAAGAATTGTTATGCCTAAAAAAAACTTTGTTCTGTACCTTTACAGAGACTAAGTCCAATAAATGCGGGTCTTTATAGCAGTTAATGAGCTTCTTGGGAAAGAAAATTTCTCTGGGGTCTTTATAGTATACTCTTGCAATCACAAAATGTGTGTGAGAGTGTGTGTGCTAAAACTGCTTTACCAAAAACGTTGGTGGCATTCTATAAAACTATATTTGTGTGAGATGTTACCTGTAAAAGCTGTACCCTACGAGCAGTCTTAGTGAAACTGGTTAGGATATTGAAATTTACAAAACAATAAATCTGGTGCTGTCATGGAAAGTGAACAGATACTAAGCTCTGCTGAGTTACAGCCACATGGGCCCACAAAAGAAAGTGGTGTTCCTGATTAAGTATGATTACAAAGAGTGCTATGGTTCAACAGGATGAGAATGCTTGATTTCAAAATATTTCTGAGAGATAGGAGCGAATGGGCATTTTTTAGGCAAGTGTTGCAGCTATGTACATTGAAACTATATTTGAGAGTGATGATTCTAGCTCTAAAGGCTCTAACTGAGCTTGAATAGATGATGTTGAAAAGCAGAATTTGGGTTGTATATTAGAGTGTGTAAAAATGCCAAGGCAACCAAGAGAGCTCTGTCTCTAGCGAATCAATAGCAAAGTAGGAACTGCCTGACAAAAGAGACGTCATCTTTGATTTGTCTTGGACTCTGAATTTTCTGAACAGGTCAGAACATTGAATTACAATAGTATTGCTGGCACTGCGTAAGCTGGGTTAGTAATGATTGTAAAAGTGATGCTGCCTCTGTCACTTACCATCACGGTCTGGTAGTTGCTTTTCTTTCAATGTCACTTTCTGTGATGTAATCATGATCAGTAAGTGATGTACCTAAAATGATAGTATCAATGGAGTTGGATTTGGAACAGGAACGTGAAGCATTTTTTTAACAACAATGAATGTGTCCAGGTAGGGCAGGCAGATGCCCAGTGCATATCTTCAACCTCTTATTGCAAGAAATCTGGACAAAGTCCAACAAAATGGGGGAACAAAAGCCCAAAAATAGAGACATATTTTAAATATTGCTCTTATAAACTCATAAAGTTGCAAGAGTAACAGGATTTGTTTTAACATACATTTTTTGAAGGATTTGAAGTCTGAAACTCAAATGTAAGCCATTATTTAGTGACTTCAGTCTTCAGATCATTCCAGTGATTTTCCAGAAAACAACAACGTTAAGGAGGAAAAGACCAAAAATATGAGCTACAAATCTGGACATTCTGAGAAAATCTGGATGCTTGACAGGTATGGCCCAGTACTTGGATAAAGGTCTGAGTGATAGTTTTTACTTAGTTCATTCATTTGAACTGGTGAAACTGAAATCAACATATTATCTCCTGTGTTTTCTTTTACTGTGGAAGCAGAAACAGCTTAGCACCAAAGTAGAGACTTGCAGGACTCAGGGACTCAGGATAATATGAGTTCAACATGTGAACTGGAGGTGGTCAAGCTGTGTTAAACACCGTGGAGCAAATATGGTGAACACTTAGCACACATGCTACTTAGAGACAGTGACAGCAGTAAATTCCTGTTCTGGTCCCTGTGGAATGTCATACTATCCATGCATATACCTCATCTGTCCAGATTTTGGCAGAATGTCCTGATCTTTGCCTCATATTTTTGATCTACCCCTGATAAAATGTGCGATTTTCTGGCAAATCACTGAAGATTGAAATCATTAAATAATTACATACATTTGCATTTCAAACTTTATATCCTTCCCAAAAATGCATGCTAACATAAATTCTGTTATTCTAGCAACTTTCTAAGTTTAAAAGAACAATGTTTAAATCTGTACCTATTTTTGGGTCTCTACCCCCTCCCCCATTATTTTAGGCTTTGTCCACATTTCTTGTGTTAAGAGGTTGAGAGGTATGTCTGTATAGCAAGCATCTATTCAAACTTTGAGATAAAAACAGTCTAGATTTATTGAAAAGCATATTAAAGTAATCTATGATGCATGAACGATCTGGAATAGTTTTGAAGAAGAAATTGTTTTTTTAGGTGGGATATGAACTGTGGTTACATTTTCTTAGGTGAGGGATGAACTGTGGTTACTACTGTACCAGTCTGAAACATTGACTAAATGACTAAAAGCAAGGACAAGCCCTGAACCCTGATCTTACTAACATGATCATCAAGAGAATTAATAGACTGCTGCTGCTGCACAGGAGGTGTTGCAAGTACTATAAAATATTATTGGGATCAGTGAAAGTGGAGCCAAAAAGCATGGAGGCTTTGTGGGTCTGTTATGCATGAGTGTGTGTGTGTGTGTGTGTGTGTGTGTGTGTGTGTGTGTGTGTGTGTGTGTGTGTGTGCGTGTGTGCGTGTGTGCGTGTGTGTGTGTGTGTGTGTGTGTGTGTGTGTGTGTGTGTGTGTGTGAGTGTGTGAAAGAGAGAGGGAGAGAGAGAGACAGAAACATTGACAGAGATAGCAGGTCACTGAAGAACTGATGACCGTGGAACTAGTGCTTCTACAGAGAAGTTCGCTAGGTTTATTCTTGGGTGACCTAGAAAGAAGACCTTCAACACACCTTGTGCACTACAGGTAGACTAAAACAAGCTAGTAATGGGTTGATTTGTGCGTTCTGTTGTGTTTGAAGTGATGTGGCAACTGCAACTTTTCAGTAGAATGTCTCTTCAGCACTGAATGTGTAGGAATGCTGCTGCTGTGGAAAACAAATATGGATAATTTATAAAACTGATGTGCAAACTGGAAAGGGGTAGCAGGAAAATGTAATTAGCTGTTTTGTAAAGCATTTGCTTTCACAGAAAAAAGAAGTTATGTCCTTACCATAATGTTCCATGTGGAGTGTTCATCTCACCTTTGTTCTTACACATGGGTGTAGGAGCTGATCCTCGGCTCCGAGTCGGCCGCTTAGCAAAGCTCTGCATCGAGAAGAAGCTCGAGACCAACCAATCTCCCACAATTCCCTCTGCCTTTACCTCAGATCTAGTTTGCAAAACAACACCAGATCCAGCAACAATAATATATACATACATACATACATACAAGGGGCGTAACTGAAAACCAGTAGCACAACAGAGAGAAACCAGTAGCGGGAGATAACCAGACCAGACCTCTAAACCGGACGTTCTTCCTGACCTGAGCATGGGGGGTGGGAATGTAAGAACAAAGGCGAGATGAACACTCCACATGGAACGTTATGGTAAGGACATAACTTCTTTATGTGAAAGTGTTCAATCTCGCCGTTTGTTCTTACACATGGGTAGCGTCCCTAGCTCCGTGACCCTGAGAAACTCACGGAAGAACGTTCCTGAGCACAGTGGAACCAAAGGTTGCCCTGTCCCTGGAAATCCTATCCACCTTATAATGAGTGATGAACGTATGTGGTTTAGACCAAGTGGCGGCCGCACAAATAGTGTCCAAAGGTAGGCGGGCTGCATGAGCCAAAGATGTGGAAACTGATCTAGTAGAATGTCCTTTTGGTTTGGTGGGCAAACTTTGATCAACAGCGTCATAAACAAAGATAATACAATCAGATAGCCATTTGGAGAGAGTGCGCTTCGTCACTGCCATGCCCTTTTTGTTGTCTGCAAAGGCTATAAAGAGCTGGTCTGCTTTTCTATGATCTTTCGTTCTATTCAGATAGAATCTGAGTTGTCTATGAACATCCAACTTGTGCAACATATATTCTAGCTTATTGGAATGATTTCTGAAGAATGTGGGAAGTTCGATGGATTGGTTAATGTTGTTGACTGAACAAACCTTAGGGAGGAAAGAGGGGTTGGTGCGTAAAGATACCCTATCTGGGTGAAAAATTAAATATGGGTGTTTAATGGAAAGAGCTTGAAGTTCCGACACTCGTCTGGCTGAAGTGATAGCTACTAGAAAGAGAGTTTTCCAGGACAAGAATTTTAAAGAACAGGAAGAGGCTGGTTCAAAAGGTGGTAACATTAGCTGGGATAAGAGGAGGTTTAGATTTTACGGAGCTGTAGGAAATCTGACTGGTAGTCTAAGATGAAAGGATCCTTTGAAAAAGGCTTTACAAAGCCTATGAGCCATAATAGGTGCTCCATTCTCCCCTACATGAAAGTTAGAAATAGCAGCCAACTGAACCCTCAAGGTGGCTGTAGAAGCTCCTTGGTGAAATAGCATGGATAGGAACTCTAAAACTTTGTTTAGCGGAGCTATTAAGGGATCTAAATGTTGTGCAGTAGCCCAGTATACAAAATGTTTCCACTTACTAGTGTAAATTTTTGTAGTGGAAGCCTTATGAGAGGCTACTAGAATGTTCTGAACCGCCGGAGAGAGAAGATCAGACCTGGCTAAGAAGGGAAGCGGAGCAGCCAAGCTGCTAATCTGAGGGACAGGAGCGACGGGTGGGGAGCTCCTGACGAATGAGTCAGTAGGTCTGGCACCAGGTCCAGGATCCAGGGCTCCCATATTTGGTGTGCTTGAAGAAAGGGAAACCAAATTTGATGAGGCCAGAATGGGGCAATGAGAATTACAGTCCTTTCTAGATCCTTGGCTTTCTGGAGAAATCTCGGTATCAGAGGTATAGGGGGAAAAGCGTACAGGAGACCCGGGGGTCAATCATGAATCAGAGCATCCCTGGGGACATCCCCTGGAGGGGATAATAGGGCAAAGTAGCTTCTGCATTTGGCGTTCATTGGAGACACAAACAGATCGCAGCAAGGCTGGCCCCACTTGTGGAATATCATGTCTGCTATTGTCTGGTTGAGGGACCACTCGTGAGGTAGCAGAATGGCTCTGCTCAACCTGTCCACTATAACGTTGGATAACCCCGGGATGTGCATTGCTATCAGAAAGTGACCCGTGGACTCTGCCCATTGCCAAATTCTCATGGCCTCTCTGCATAACTGGTAAGATTTGGTTCCCCCTTGTTTGCTTATGTACCAAACTACGGACATGTTGTCCGTTTGAACTGCAATGGTGCCCAGAGGTAGAAGGAAGGAAAAGTGTTGCAGTGCTAGATACACTGCCCTCATCTCCAGGACATTGATGTGCAGGTTGTACTCTAGATTGGTCCATTCGCCTTGGACTGTCTGTCCCTGAAAGATGCCCCCCCACCCTATCAGGGAAGCGTCCGTGGTCACTGTGGCTGTTGGTGCAGGTAACACAAACAGTCTGCCGACGATGAGATTGCAATTCTGTAGCCACCAAGACAGGTGTGTTTTGCAGGTGTTTGTAATGTGAATTTCGTGCGTTAGTGGTAACTGTTGGAACGACCATTGTGCGAACAGCAGCCATTGGAGAACTCTCATGTGTAGTCTTCCCAAGGGAATTGCAATGAGGGAAGCTGACATGAGTCCCAAGACCTTCAGAACTAGTTTGGCTGGGGATTTCTTGGACAACAGAAGTAGAGATATGTGTTTCTGTAGGGAAGCTATTCTTTCTGGGGGGAGTCTTAGAAGCAAGGAACGGGTATCCAAATCTGCCCCTATGAATGAAATATGCTGTGATGGCTGTAAGGCAGATTTTTCAAAATTTATCGAAATCCCTAGCTGAACACAAAGGCCAAGTGTGTAGTCCCTGGCCTGTATCAGTCGACGCTCGGTGGTGGCAGTAAGGAGCCAGTCGTCCAGATACGGAAACACCCGGAATGCTAGTCATCTCAAGTGAGACGCTACCACTGCCATGCATTTGGTGAAAACCCTGGGGGCTGAGGTTAGACCAAAGGGCAGGGCCCGAAACTGAATGTGGCTGGCTCCCAGCCGGAAGCGCAGGTGATCTTTGGACGCTCTGGCCATTTTGATGTGGTAGTATGCGTCCTTGAGATCTATTGAGCACATCCAGTTGTCCTTCTGTAAGAACGGAAGGATCGATTGAAGCGTGACCATCCGGAACTTTTCTTTCTTCACAAAGGTATTGAGATTGCTTAGGTCCAGAATTGGCCTCCAGTCCCCTGTCTTTTTTGGAACTAAAAAGAACCTTGAGTAAGTTCTGAATCCTCTTTGGTCCGCCGGGACTGGTTGGATGACTCTTTTTTCTAGCAGCTTTGAAATTTCTATAGCTGCAGGTCCTCGCAGATGGGGCGGTACATCTGAGAATCTTTTCTGTGGTAACGGGGAAATAGAAATGGGATTTTGTAACCTCTGGTAATAATGCTTTTTACCCATCTGTCTGAGGTAAGATTTTGCCAGGCCTGAGGGTATAAAGCTAAGCGACCCCCGACTGCCTCCAGAGCAGGACAGTCGGGCCTCCATTCAGAAGTGCTGGAAAGGCTTCCCAGGGATAGTATCCCTGTCGCCTTGGTTCTGCGGACCCCCTCTGTTGCCGGGGCGACGTCTTCCACTTCTGCCCCCCTCTGCCTCTGGAGGGGGCATCACCCTGTGTGCTTGGGAAAGAACCCTGGGGTTTTCTAAACCACATTTTCCCACCTCGTTGCCCTTTGGGGTATGGTCTGGATGGGGTGGAAAAACGGACTCCGACAGCAGACAGAGTCTTTCCCTCTTGCTCACATTGGGTAAGGGTCTCCTTTACTTTGGGGCCAAAAAGAGTGGCACCATAAAAGGGGGCGTTAGTAAAGGAAGACTTGAAGGCTTCCACAAAGGAGCATAGGCGCATCCAGGATTGTCTACAGAGAGCAATCGCTGAAGCCGCAGCCCTACTCGACCCTTCGGCTGCATACGAGATGAGCCTTATGGACGAGTTCACAATAGATGTAAGGGTATTGAGCTGTGCTGTAACCTTATCTGCGACAGCAGCATCTGTAGTACCCTGGAGGGTATCTCCCAACGCTTTGACTAGATCCCTCTGTAAACGTGTGAAATGGGTCAAATAGTTCAGTGATCGCATGGAAACAGTCGCTGAACTGAAAATGCACTTCCCATATCTGTCTATGGTCCTAGAGTCTCTGTTAGGCGGATGGACAGACGAGGAAGATTCGGACATCTCCTTTTTCGTGGCAGCTGCCACCACCATAGCGTCCACTGGAACTCCCTTTGTGAGGTATTCCTTATCCTGGGGGGCCGTAATATATTTATTAGGCTTTCTGGGAACTGGCTCCACTGTGTCAGGTGTCTCCCATGCCCTTCGAGCAATTAATTCCATTAACTCATTGAAGGGCGGAGTGACCCAGGAGGAAGAAGGGCGAGCACCGAATGCCTTCAGCAAAACTG